>NW_024466885.1:0-99568 GCF_017591425.1 Ochotona curzoniae
TGTTGTGGGCGCCGCCATAGCCACGTTGCTGGTTGTGCTGGTGGAGAGGCGCAGGTGGCTGAGCCAGTGCTGCCCTGTGAGCTCCCTCCCCGCAGGAGCCTGTGCAGGACACCCGACTGGTGAGAAGCTGGGAAGGGTGAGTGTGTGAGAGCATCTCCTGAGGCCGCGGGGCGGGCGGGGGCCAGGAGGGGGACCTTGGGGTCCTCACTCTGCAGCACTGACCTTGAACACTGGGACTCACAGTGGAACCCATTGTGCAGTGAGGAGGGGGAGTGCCCAGGGACAGTTCGACCTTCATGTTAGACAGGATTTCCTTTTTTATTCTTTTATTTTTTCTTTTCTATGCTTTTCTTTATTTTTTCCTTTCTCTCTCTCTCTTTCTTTCTTTCTTTCTTTCTTTCTTTCTTTCTTTCTTTCTTTCTTTCTTTCTTTCTTTCTTCCTTCCTTCCTTCCTTTCTTCCTTTCCTTTCTCTCTCTCTTCCTTCCTTCCTTCCTATCTCTTCATTCTTGGTTTCTCTTTTTCTGTTTCTTTCTCCATCCTGCCTTTTTCTTCTTTTCCTTTTTTTTTTTCCACTTTAATACAATTCTTTAAAAAAATTTGGTCCTGATTTTGAGTTCACAAACAGCATCTCCAGCCCTCACTCCTGAGTGAAGCTCCTCCTAAGGGTCTGGGGCAGTTTTCTTGTTGCTCACACCGGACCAGCACAGACTCCAGCAGTTAGAACAAACAGCCTTGTTTTCCTCAGAGTTTTGCCGCAAGGTTGAGGGGCAGCATGTGGTGCTGGCGTGGTGCTTGGCAGAGGCCTGGGGTGGCACAGCGACCTTGTAGACAAGCCAAGGGAGTGCACAGGGACTCACACAAAGGGGCTTCTCTAGAAGAACCTGAGGAAGGAACTGTGAAGGCAGCACTACTGATTTATCCTGATGGCTTCTGGTATGTTGTCACCCATTCCCTTAAGTTCTCCCAATTGGGATCAAATGTCCCCATGAGTTGTAGAGGGAATAATTCAGGTTCAGCAGAGAGCATTAAGGCAGGGAATAAATCTCTTAATGTCCAGAACTCTTGCCTCAATGCCAAGTGCTGCTCTCTGCCCTGAAAATCACAACAGGAGTCACTATTTCCTCCAAGATACAATTCAGTAAGTTGTCTTTTTTTTTTTTTTTTTAAATTTCTGTGTCACAAAATAAGCATTAGCTCTTTAGAAGAACTGTTTACTGTGAACTGTTGGTGTGGGAGAAAAGCAGTGAATGGCCACCTGACACAGCACAGGAAGGCATCCCTGCCCTGTGTGGGTGTGTGTGACAGTGGTTCAGATGACATTGGGACTCCTGTGTCTCCATCAGAATGCCTGGGTTTCAGTTCTGTGCAAATGCAGTGTGCAGCTACTGCCCAGGCTGGGAGGCAGCAGACAGCGACTTTGGTACCAGGGTGAAAAACCTTTCCTGTTTTTGTTGTTGTGGCTGTTGCAGGCATGTGGGAAGTGAGAAAGTGGTTGAAAACTCAGCGCAGTAAATAGAAAAAAAAATAAGTTTCAAAAGTCTTAGTGTATCTCCTTTTAACTAACTTACCTGCATGCATTTTATCAGAATATCTTCAACCTGTGATCCCCCATTGAAACATTTACATGGTCCTACTATACTCTTTTTGTTTTTCTGAGTTTCAAAATACTTTGAAACAAAAAACATGACTAACTCGTCCTCTGGCTCACTCATTCCCCCGAAAGAGACCAGTAGATTGGGGGTTTCCATTCAGAGTGGCAGCTGATGCCCTTGAACGTGAGGGCATCTGTTGTGTTCCATTTCTATTTAATATAGCTACCCCCTCGGAGCTTTGCCCATCCAGAACTCCATTCCTTGGTGACATATTAATGTCATCTGAAGAAATGATTGATGCACTCTGGGTTCTCTCAGCCTTGGCTACCTAGGGAGTAAAACCTTGGCAAAGGCCCAGGTAAATCCTAGGGTAGTGAGCTTGGGATACACAGCAGTTTCATTTTGCATCCACAAGTTGGTTTAGTCAGAGGATAATTTGTACCAACAAAGAATCTTTGTGAAGGTAAGATTTTGGTGGCGGAGAGTACTTCTCAATTTGTGAGTGTGTTTATGACTGGTTTCCTAAGTTATTTCAGTGAATATTTGCAGTGTTCCTATTCTGGTGGCAGAAAGGGTAAAAAAATGTGAGTGTATTTGACTGGTTTAATAAAAAGTTAGTATTATTTGTGTTTAATATCTGGGACAAGGGTCTTTTTTGAAGTTTAATTTTATTTTTACTGGAAAGCAGATACACAGAGAGGAGGAGAGACAGAGAAGAAGATCTTCTGTGCATTGATTCAGTCCCCAAGTGACTGCAAAGGCCTGAGCTGCGCTGATCCAAGCCAGGAACCCAGAATCTGGTTCTTAAGTTTCCCATGTGGGTGCAGGGTCCCAGCGCTTTGGGCTGTTGTCAGCTGCTTTCTCAGGCCACAGGCAGGGAGTTGAATGGGAAGCTGGGTCACCAGTATTAGTACTGGCACCTACATGAGATCCTGGCCTTTGCAAGGAGTGGATTTTAGCTGCTAGGATACTGCACTGGGTCCTCTACATAACTTCTAAAAGGGGACAAAAGACCAGAAAGAGCTGACACCTGCTATCCACTAACATTAACCTGCACCTGTATATAGAGATTGAGCCTTGACCCTGAGGCCTCTACTAATTGCAGATGATGAGATAATTGAATTGTGTTGTGATTAGTTGTTGGTAGTAAATTGGTATTAAGCAAAAATAGCACATCTGATGTTATAAAACCAGTCTCAGTGAATGCAACCTTAAGTTGTAGTTAAATGTGTGATTGCATCAGAGAGCTAAGATGCTGGAGGAGACACTGCAGGCTGTGAGGAGTTCCCAGGTCCACACTGTCACATTTCTGGCTGCTTAGGATTCCCTCAGTCAGTGCAGTGAGCCCCCCTGGGCACTGTGTCCTCAGTGAGAGTGATCCCCAAGGCCTGGGAACATGGGGAAGCTGCTGAGTGTGGGTCTCCCTGTGAAGTGTAAGCAGGCTGCTTCCCAGAGCTCATTCTCTGTCATGTCCTGGTGCTTTGATTCGCAGTTTGCTCACTTAAGCAGGAATGCTGTGCCCTGATGTGGTTGTTACATCTTTGCTCTCTTGCATAGAACCTGAGTTTATGCAATGGTCTCAGCGAAAGAAAATTAAATTCTTGACAACTTTAGTTCTGCAATTTTTCAGTGAGACTGTAGCAATATCAGCTGCATACCTAGCGAGAAAAACGCCTTTGTCAGTTCAGGCCTTGGTCTCTGATGTTTCATCTCCAGAGTTGACTGAATCCTAGTACTGTCTGACAAGTGATGTTTGTGATTTCTTAAACTGAAGTTTTTTAAGTGTTATGGTATGGTAAATAAATCTTCAAAATATGTCTTTGTTTGTTTTTAAAATTGTTTTATATGTTTTATTTGTTTATATTCAAGTGAGAGTGCAAGTAAGAGACAGGGCCCATCAAGGTGGCCTAGCAGCTGAAGTCCTCACCTTGAGCACTCTGGGATCCCCTATGGAAGCTGATTCTAATCCCTGTGGTCCCGTTTTCCCATCCAGCTCCCTGCCTGTGACCTGGGAAAGCAGTGGAGGACGGCCCAAAGCCTTGGGACCCTGCACCCCCATGGGAGACCCAGAAGAGCTCCTGGCTTCAGATCGGCACAGCCGAACAGTGACTGCACAGCCATTACGGTCCAGGTGGAGTAAATCAGACTGTATTTCTGTCTTTTTTCTTTCTTCCTCTCTATATATGTGACTTTGCAATAAAAATTAATGAATCTTTAAAGAAAAATAAAGACTGCGATCACTACCCACTGGCTCACTCTGCAGGTGGCTAAATAGCTAGTGCTGCACCAAGCTGAGTCCTGGAGCCTGCAGCTTCCTCCAGGTCTTGCATGTGGGTGATCAGGGCCCAGGCACTTGGATGATCTTCCACTGCTTTTCCCAGGAGATTCACAGAGAGCTGGGCTGGAAGTGGAACAGCTGATTCCATATGGGATGCTGGTGTTGCAGTTGGCAGCTTTACACATTATACCACAATGCTGGCCTTTGCTTTTGTTTTTGATATGATGACAGTTCTTGCTTTTCATTTCTCATATGCTAATTCATTGCAATTGTTTTGCATATGGGACAATATTATGGTACAGACTGTGGATAAATTCTGATTGGTGTATGAAGTATTTGTAGAGTAGAAGGATTTCAGTCTAACATTTCCTCCCGTGCACATATGTTGTTTCTCTAGGACTTGGTAGATTTTATTTTCTTCATGTAGAGTTAAGTGAGATCTCTGATCACATTGCTAAGTAGCAGTTCCCACTGGCTGGGCACTGATACTGTAGCATTAACTTGTCCTGATTACTGCCAGTTGGTGTGTACCTTCCCTGCTGTTCTATGAGATTTTCCTTCACATAATGTGCTGCTGTATTTAGAATCACTGGGAAGAAGCATGTGGTCCTCAAAATTGTGTGTGAAAAGCTGCACCAAATATCCATGCTAATTCTTGCTTTTAAATTATTTCCTTTTGTCTTATCATTTTTAAAAATCTTGTTAGTATATTTCATTTATAAAAGTCATGGAGAGAGAGTGATCTACCACCTGCTGGTTAACTCCTTAAATTCCTACAAATATGTGACTAAAGTCAAGCCCAAAACAGGAGCCAGGAACTAAATCCTAGCCCATTTTAGCAGGTGCAAAGACTTGCATACTTGAGAAATTTCTTGCTTGCATCCAGAGAGTGTGTTAGCAGCAAGATGGAATTTGTTGTGGAGTGATAACACAAACACAGACAGTCCAGTGTAGGGTGAGCGTCTCCTAAGCAGTTTCTCATCCACTCTACTAGATGCCCACATCTCCTCATTTTAACTGAATATTTTAGATGGTGCATATTCTGTCCTCTATTAAGATTTCAAGGATGTATCTCCTGAATTTTTGAGTGTTTCCCTAGAGTCTGTAAAGTATATTTGTAAATAATCTAAACCCAATTGTAAATAACACTGTCTCATTTCTTTAGAAATTCAGGTATACTCCTAATTTCTTGATAAGTTCAGGTATAGTCCCAACTGCTTTCTCCTGTGCTGTGTGTAATTTTTGTCATTCATTTACTTAATATCAAGAGCAACAGTTTTGTTCATTTTTGGTAGTATCCTTTTGAAAAAAGATTTATATGTTAAAAGGCATCAGAATGGAGAAAGTGAATGTTTAGTGTCAAACACTTTCAGTGACCCAACATCCAAAAATCACATTGTACTTTTTGATTAATTTCTCTATTATTTGTTGAAAAGCACATGAGAGGCAGCAGTTGTAGTGTGATGTTCACTTTCTGATGTAGTTCCCTGCTCATGTGCTTGGAAGATAGAAGAAAATGTCCCAGTTCCTTGGATACCTGCACCATGTGGAGCATCAGAATGGAGTTCAGGCTCCTGGTTTTATCCTGGACCTTGCTGCCTCCTGTGGCCCCATGGGGAGTAAACAAGTGGAGGGAAGGTCTCTGTCTGTCTGTCTTTGGCTCTTGCTTTGTAATTTTCACATTTAAACAAATAAATGAATTGTTTTTAAATAATCAAAAAGGAGGGGGTAAGGAAATCCCCAGGGCTTATGAAAATTTATGGTAAAGTGATAAAAATAAAAGATAAAAAATAGAATTAAGATTATATATTCCTGGAAGAAAAAGAACCTAGCATGATAGCCTAGTTGCTACAGTCCTAATCTTGCATGTGTCAGGATCCCATAAGGGCACAAGTTCTTGTCCCAGCTGCTCTAATTACTATCCAGCTCTCTGCTTGTGACCTGGGAAAAAGTAGAGGACAGCCCAAAGTCTTGAGACCCTGCATGTGCATGAGACCCAGAAGCAGCTCTTGGCTCCTGGCTTCAGACCAGCTCAACTCCGGCTGTTGTGGCCATGTGGGCAGTGAGCCAGTGGATAGAAGATGTTTCTCTCTGGTCTCCTCTCTGTAAATCTGAATTTCCTGTTAAAATGAATAAATACTTTACAAAACAAAAATTCAATAAAGAATTTTAAAAAGCACTAAATGTATTTTATACTGTATAGAGACAGTTTAAATTTTTTAGATGTTGTTACTGTGAAGGCATGATTATGATTTTTAAAACTTCCACAGAATTTTGATCCACATGTGTTTGAATACTGTTGCAAGGTACAATGCAGTATTTGTGTACATATACAGCCTAAGCTGAGTAAACCAGGTGCCCAGGCTTTCATCTACCTTTGCTTTTACAGTAAACCTGGTTCCCTTCCAGTTCCCTGCATAAGCTTATCCTATTGTGAACTGTAGTCACCACACACTGGGATGGGACACTGGATCTTGTTCCTTCTGTCTCACTTTCTTTGCTACCTGTTCTACCTCCTTCCTTTCCCCAGGCCTCACTCTTCTCAGTCTGTAATAATCACCACTCAAAGTGCAGCTGTGAGTTTTTGACTTATATATATGTTAGATCTATTTGTACATTTTCCTGATTTTATCATATCCAGTTTCATCTCTTTTGCAGCAAATAACAATATTTTATTTTTAATGGCTGAATACAGTGTTGATGTTCATTAGGGTTCATTATCAACAAAATCAGGGAAAAAGAATTCAGAAGCAAAAAATGTTGAGTCTCTTGATTCCAATTTCTGTGCATTTATTTCCTTCTCTTATTTACTTTCTTTGGGAAAATATTAAATAACAGTGAAAAGTTGGCATTCTTATTTGATTGCGTATCTTGGAAGAAAATTTCAATATGCCTCAGTTGAGGTATGTTTGAATATTTGTAGGTTTGTTCAACTTATTTATGTACATTATTAAATTAATACAGCATTTTACTGCATGTTTTCAGTAAGATGGTTTTAATAATGCTTTATCCTGCATCGTGCTTTGTGAAGTATTTGGTGTATTGGTTTGCATTTGTTGCCCCATTTTCTACATCCTCAGGCTAGATGTGCTTTGATTATTTGATTTATTGGTGTTGTTGAATTCACTTTATATGAAATATGTGAGGATTTTTACCTTTATTTTTATCAAGCATACTGGTTTATGGTTTTTAAACTAGACTGCTGGGGTATGAAGTTGTTTCAGAAGAAGTATTAAGAAATAAATACATCGAAGTCTAATCATGCTACAATGGAGATTGCATTTTGACTGAGCAATTACATTGTGTTTTTCAATTTGAAACACAGTCCGATGTGGTTGAAGTCACCCACTGTTGATTCAGTCTAGTTTTGGAATTAAATATTATTAGGCCCAGGATAAATTTGGAACTGTTTTTTTCCCTTTCGATGGTTTACAATAATTCTAGAAAATTTGGTGTTAATTTGGTATAATTTAGTAATGGAAACACCTGCTGTTGACCTTTGGTTTGAAGGGATTTTATTTCTTTTTGAAATTTATTTCTGATTCTGTTGCTTACTGTTGGTTTTGTCAGGTTTTAGTGTCTTTCTGATGCACTTTTGTAGGCTAATACTAAGTATCCAGAAATGAACAACTTATTAGTTTATAATTACTGTTGGTAATCCCTAGCGATTTATTGTATTTCTTTTTTTTTTTTCCAATAAAGATCGTTTTGTCAGTATGGAAGGCAGAGTTACAGAGAAAGAGGGAGAGTTAGAATGCGAGATCTCCATCTGCTTTATCCCTCTCCAAGTGACCACAATGGCTAAAGCTGGAGCAGGTTGAAAACAGGAATCATTAGATTTTTCCAGTTCTCCCACATCAGCACAGGGACTCAAGCCCTTGGGACATCCTCTGAATTCCAACATGCATTAGCAGGGACCTGGATCAGAAATGAAGCAACCAGGACTTGGAGTGGCATCCACAGGGGATGGTCACATCACAAGCAGTGACAGAACCCACTTGGTCCAGATAGCCCTGATCCACTATACTTCTGTGAAAGTTGTTTTAATATCTTTGTTTTCTACTTTATGTACTTAAATCTACTTTTTTCTTTTTTTTTTTTTCTAGATTTTTTTTATTTTAAAGATTTATTTATTTTTATTGTAAAGTCAGATATATATATACACACATATATATATATATATGTATATATATATTTTAGGAGAGACAGAAAGAAATAACTTCCTTCTGCTCATTCACTCCTCAGGTGAGCGCAGTGGCCCGAGCTGTGCCCATCTGAAGCCGTGAGCCTGGAGCACTTCTGGTTCTCTCACACAGCCCAGCATACTAAGGTTTTGGGCCATCCTCAGCTGCTTTCTCAGGCCACAAGCAGGGAGCTGGATGGGAAGTGGGGCTGCCAGGATTAGAACCAATGCCTATATGGGATCCTGGCACCTTCAAGGCAAGGACTTTAGTTGCAAGTCCACTGCACAGGGCCCTAGATTTTATTTTTATTGCAAATCAGATCTACAAAGATGAGGAGATACAGAGAAGAATGTCTCCCATCCGTTGATCTCCCCAAGGGGCCACAGCAGCATGAGCAGCACTGATCCATAACCAGGAGCCAGGAGCTTCTTCTGGGTCTCCCACACAGGTCCAAGGTTACAAGACTTTGGGCCATCCTGGACTGTTTTCCCAGGCCACAAGCAGGGAGCTGGATGAGAAGTAGGGCTGCCGGGATTAGAACAAGTGCCCATATGGGTATCTTGGCACTTGCAAGGCGAGGACTTTAGCTGCTAGTCTACTATGCAGGGCCCTAATTTTTCTTAATGTATCTAATAGTTTATTAATTTTGCCTTTTAAAAAATTCAGTATTGGGCCCGGCGCGGTGGCGCAAGTGGTTAAAGGTCCTCGCCTTGCACGCCCGGGATCCCATATGGGCGCCGGTTCTAATCCTGGCAGCCCCGCTTCCCAGCCAGCTCCCTGCCTGTGGCCTGGGAAAGCAGTGGAGGACGGCCCAAAGCTTTGGGAACCTGCACCCATGTGGGAGACCCGGAAGAGGCTCCTGGCTTCAGATCGGCATAGCATCGGCCCGTTGTGCTCACTTGGAGAGTGAATCATCTGACGGAAGATCTTCCTCTCTGTCTCTCCTCTCTGTATATCCGCCTTTCCAATGAAAAAATAATAAAAATAAATCTTTAAAAAAAATTCAGTATTTCCATTGTCTTCAGTATTGCTTAATATAGTTTATTCATTTCTTCAGCAATCATTATTTTGAATTTCCTTTAACTACTCCTAGATGGATTTTTTTTTTTTTTAATTTTTCTGGAACTTTGAGATCAGTACTTAAGTTGCTTATTTGACTTTTTGTTGTTGCTGTTGTTCTTTTAAGTGTTAGGCATCTAAAATCATAACCTTTGGTTTCTATATTGCTCTGATGGTGGGTTTTTTCTCATTGGCAGTAAGAAGTATAGTGGAAAATAAGAGTGTACTGTGGTTGCCATAAAAATACACTATAGAATGTCTGTCTTGAATCACAGTAATTCATTTCTTGTGTTTCTAATGATTGAAAGTTTAAAAGCAAGGTGGTATTAGATTTGGTTTCTGCTGAGGTCACTCCCTGGCCGACTCACAGCCTCCATCTTTCTGTACCCTCACGTGGTGTTTCCTGTGTCCATGTGCATTTTTTTCTAAAGGAACCTAAGGCATTTTGAAACATTCACAGTTACCATAGTTTCTGGTAATTGCCTTCTTTAAAAAACATATTTGAAGAAAATTCAAGATTTGATCAAGGCAGGGAGACTTAGTGTTATTTGAAGTTAGAACTTGTTCCTCCCCCCACATCATGATCAGGTGAAATGTGGCCTGCACTCCAGGCAATTGCAACTGAGAACACAGACCTCCACCTCCTGCTGACTGCCAGCAGATGACCTCTGTTTTTCTATCTTCAGTTGCCTGCTGCCAGAACCATGCTCAGGCTGAGTGGTGCTGAGAGAAAGGGGCCCAGGGCCTTTAAGGGCGATGAGGCTCTTGATTGATCCTGAGGACACCTAGATCCCATCTTCACCATATGCAGTGTCCACTGTGGGGGAATCTCTATAGAAGCAGCACATTTGCAGTAATTTTGGATTGAAAGTACTAAAGATAATAGGTAGAAGTCCAGAGAGGACTGGTTTTCTTTTTGAAATAAACATTCTTTTTTTTTTTTTTTATAGATTTATTTATTTATTGGAAAGTCAGATATACAGAGAGGAGGAGAGACAGAAAGGAAGATCTTACACCCGGTGATTCCCTCCCCAAGTGAGTGCAATGGCCGATGCTATACCGATCTGAAGCCAGGAACCAGGAAATTCTTCCGGGTCTCCCACATGGGTGTAGAGTCCCAAAGCTTTGTGCCATCCTCCACTGCATTCCCAGGCCACAAGCAGGGAGCTGGATGGGAAGTGGAGCTGCCAGGATTAGAACCAGTGCTCATATGGGATCCCGGTGCGTTCAAGGCAAGGACTTTAGCTGCTAGGCCATGCTGCCAGGGGCCATGAAATTAGCATTCTTTTAAAATCTATTTATTTTAAAGACAGCATTACAGAAAAAGAAACTGAAAGAAGCAGATACTGAGAGGCATCTTCCATCTGCTGGTTCCCTTCCTAACTGTCCTCATTAGCTGAAGGTAGCTGGTGCTAGTGAAGAGCTTGGAGTTTATCCTAGCCCTCCAACATAAGCACAGGTGCTCAGGATTTGGGCCATCCTTACTTCTTTATAGCCATTAGCAGGGAGCTGGATTGTAAGTGGAATGGCCCAAGCTGAAGCAGCACCCATATGGGATGACAGCACTGATGGTGGATGCTTAGCCACAGGATGCTGGTGCCATCTTGTTGTGTGTTTTTGTTTTAGAGGCCAGGACAGAGAGCATGGAGAGAGATTACTCTCAGAAGCTGGTTCCCTACCCAAATTCTTGTACCATATTAGATTAAGTTAAAACTGGGAACTAATGAGGCATGTATGGCAGCACAGCAAGTTTAT
The DNA here is from genome assembly GCF_017591425.1 of Ochotona curzoniae. Classification (NCBI taxonomy): domain Eukaryota; kingdom Metazoa; phylum Chordata; class Mammalia; order Lagomorpha; family Ochotonidae; genus Ochotona; species Ochotona curzoniae. The sequence continues at coordinate 10,870 of NW_024466885.1, forward strand.
CAAGTGATATGGATACCCATGTTATCCTTCAAGATTGCTAGCTCAGGATTTGGCTACTTCTAATTAGCAACTTCCTGGATAGACAGCAAAAATATCCCACCAAACTGGGTTTCTAACTATCCCTATGGGAGCATGGATAGAATTCCTCATTTCTAGCTTTGGCTTGACTCATCTGTATACCTGACTTTCTAATAATAATAATAATAATAAAAATAATAAAAATCTGTAACAAAACGGAGTTTTTCCTTTCTAATTTTGGCTTGACTCAGCTTGGCTCTTGTAAGTGTGGGTAGCATGAACCACCAGATGTAAGCTCTTTTTGCATTTCAAATAAATAAATATTTGTTACTAGTTGGAAGCTATGTGTTAAATCTAAGTATTCAACATAACTGAAATGTCTACTTGAACTTCACATTTCAGTGATGCCCCGGGGTGGACTTGTGCAGGCAGCTGTAATGGAATCAGGCATGGTGCTTGCATTCAAACCAGGCACTCTGGGTTGTGTTGATCCTAAGCAGAAAGTTTACCACTATGTTCAACTCCAACAGTTTTTAGAAGGTAAAAATAGCTAAAAATTGATGGTGGAGCCTCAGCTATATGTTGGCAGTGAAAAACTGGGCAAATGGAGACTCCGTGAAGGACTATGTCAACCAGTGGATTCTGCAGCGATTTCTTCATGCTTGGAGTGGTGAGATTGGCAGCAATTCATAACTGTTGAACTATCAAAACCACTTGAGCAAGGCCCTCAGAGCATGCCCCACATCAGGGACCTGGGATGGGTGGGAGACTGGGTGGGATTTCTCCCTTTAAATCCCCCTTTACCTCAGACACATGAAGGAAACAATGTGGAAATAACAGTCTTACCCACTTTCCTGTAGCCCTTGAACCTTTTTACCCTAATTAACTATGTCAAGATTGTCAAAAATATAATTTTAAAAATGGGGGAAAAAACGGCTTTGCAGAAAAAAATAATGATGGTGATGATGGTCATAATTAAAAAACAATGAATTTTGTGGTGAGTTCTTAGGTGATTTTTAACATTGTAAAAGGATGAAATAAATCATTTCAAAATTTTCAGGTGCAGTTCACTAGGTCACATTCCAATCTGCATTAAACATGATTTTCCTCTATAGGGTATTTTGCATTTGAATATAAATGTAACCATGAGGGATGGTCACACAGCAGTTACATGAATTACAGTGATAATTTCAGGTCCAGAGGTTTTGGGGAAAGGAAACATTAATGTGCTTGTCTTTGAAGAATGGGCTATAAAATGAATAAATTCTTAAAAATAATAACTACAATCAGGGCCCGGCATGCTGGCCTAGAGGCTAAAGTCCTCACCTTGAACACGCCGGAATCCCATATGCACCAGTACTAATCCCGGCAGCCCCACTTCCCATCCAGCTCCCTACTTGTGGCCTGGGAAAGCAGTCCAGTACAGTCCTAAGCCTTGGGACCCTGCACCCATGTGGGAGATCTGAAAGGCTTTCCTGGCTCCTGGATTTGTATCAGTGCATACCAGCCATTGCAGTCACCTGGGGAATGGATCATCGGGTGGAAGATATTTAAAAAAAAATATGATCAGACATTTAAGGTACATGAGAAAATTTTTAGTAGTAATGAGTCAAAAAGGCTAACCTTTGGTGCTTGCGTTGTGGTGTAGTGTGTTAGATCACTGCTGGTCATCCTGCATAGAATATTGCAGTGCCAAGGAATAAAGGAAATCCACAAGCCCAGGGAATTGTATCATAAAACTAAGAATAAAATAGAGGGAGAAAAAAGAAGTAGGATACCCAAATATGTATAAAATTGTCAGTTGTACAAGTGTCTTTGTGAAGTTCTCTTAATTGAATTTTTTTTAAAGATTTATTTATTTATTGGAAAGTCAGATATACAAAGAGGAGGAGAGACAGAGAGGAAGATCTTCCGTCCGATGATTCACTCCCCAAATGAGTACAATGGCCGATGCTAGGCCGATCTGAAGCCAGGAACCAGGAACTTCTTCCAGGTCTCCCACACAGGTGCAGGGTCCCAAAGCTTTGGGCCATCCTTGACTGCATTCCCAGGCCACAAGCAGGGAGCTGGATGGGAAGTGGAGCTGCCAGGATTAGAACCGGCACCCATATGGGATTCTGGCACGTTCAAGGTGAGGACTTTAGCCGCTAGGCCATGCCGCTGGGCCCTCTTAATTGAATTTGAAATGTAATTCAGTATTGTTCACCAAGATATATCCACAAATCAACTTAAAATATGTTGTTCTAGATACAGTATGTTTCTTTGCAATCATTTTCATAAATGCTATATCTGTTTGAAAGGTAGATAGCAGAGAGGAGGGAGATGTTCCATCAGTGGGTTCATTCACTCCCAAGATGTCAGGGCCCTGCCATGCTTAGTCCAGCAACAGGAATCCATCTAGGTTTCCTGGGGGGTTCTTGGAACCCACCCACTGTGTTCCAGGCACAATAGCAGGATACTGCATAAATAAGGCATGTGGGTATCCGATATGATCTATCCCAAGCAAGAAGCCCAGCTTCCTATATCATGACATTCACTCATTTGAGTCTAATGGTTTTCTCTCGCTGTTTCCATAATGTAACTCTTTAATAAGGTAAAGTAAAAAAAAAATTCTCAAACTATGTTGCTGTCATATTTATGGATGTCCTATGGGCTAAGGCAAATGAAGTGGCAAAGTCAAGTGTCATTGAGGGTTTAGGAAATAGGAAGTGTCATTGAAAACTTAGGAACTTTCATTTGGAACAATACCTAGAAAACTTTATAGATTACATATTATATTCAAGTTTCACATATAGGTATAGGCAGAATTACTTTGAATGTAGAAATGTTGAAGTACTTAATACCATCCAGTTATTTTTCTGAAGCATACATTTTAGTGACAATATGGTTTTTCTGTGGTATTTTGTAATTTTAACAGTAGTTGTTGAAAAACTAGTGCTTTGCAGTAACATTATGATTTTTTAAATTTGTTAAAAATTTTCATTGGAAAGTCAGATTTACAGTAGCAGAGACAGAAAGATCTTCCATCTGCTGCCTCACTCCCCAGGTCACCACAGTGGCCGGAGTTGAGCCAAAATGGAAGCCAGGAGCTTCTTGTGAGTTTCCCATATGGGTGCAGGCTCACAAGGTATTGTTCTGTCCTTGACTGCTTTCACAGGCCACAAGCAGGGTGCTTGATGGGAAATATAGCAGCCAGGATATAAACCAGCATCCATATGGGATCCCTGTATGTGCAAGGTGAGGAATTTAGTCACTAGGCTACAGTGCCAGTCCCAGTAACATTATTTTTAAATAAATAGTAATTGTTTGCGTTGACCTAACGGTTACTTGAGTTTTATCACTGCCAACTATTGAAATTATTGTTACTGTTTCAAGGATGCGTTTTTTTTTTTTTTAATTGTTTAGATTGCATTATGTGACACAGATTTATAGCCACTGGGATTCTCTCCTCCCCTCCTCAAAACCTACCCCCCTCCCAGTGGATTCTTGTTGCATTACCACAGTTCAAATTCAGTTGAGATTCTTTCCTTTCAAGCATCTACAAAGCATAGAGTCCAGCATCTTATTGTCCAGATAAGTTCAACGGTTTCTTGGGGAGACCATCTGTGGTCTGAAGGTAGAGCTGAGAGTATCATCCCAATCAATTAAAAACTCCGACATTACATCAGTAACAATTTATAACGTAATGGAATTAGTTGACATGGTATTGTGTAACCAGCATGTTAAAAGAGAGAGAAAAAAAAAGAAAAGAGTGCAAGTTCTGAACCACATCCTGTGACTTCTACATTGACATTACAATTATTAGTTTATATACAACTGGGTTCTATACACCTTAAAATGGCTATAGATTACTATTCAGCTGTCTTATGTCTATTTTAATTTTAGTATTTAGCAGTTTATAGTGTTGAAGCATGATTTTGCAGAACCTGGCTGTTTTTCGGGTAGTCTAACTCTATAACTCTAACAAGACATATGTCAACAGTTTAGGTGAACAGTTTTAGGAGGGGTGTGCAGAGAAATCTTCAATACCCTAGTGAGGAGTAACTAATCTTTGTGTCCCACCCAGTGAGTTATAAGTGCATCCCCACTGCCCATTTCCTGTTTCTAAGCTTTCCTTGCTGTTCTCTATCTATTCTAGTTTTTTTTTTTTGTTTTGTTTATTTGTTTATTTGTTAGTTTGTTTTGAGGGGTTTCTGGAGCGATCCTGATGGTCATTACGAGAGAGGGTGGGGACCCAAAGTCGGCACCAGGCAAAGACCAGAGAAAGCTCCTCTCCCTAGTCCCGAAGGAAGTTTACTGTTTTGTTTCTGTGGACCACTCAGTGCTCCTGGTTGTCATTGTGATGACCTTGGATCCTGCAAGGCAGGGTATGGGCTTCTTCCATCCCATGTGGGAGATCCAAATGGAGGTGGGTGACCTCAGAGTTCTCGGCCTCCGAAGGCACTTCAATTCCCCGTGGTCTCCTTGGCGGTTGGGATGTAGTCCTCGGAGCTCGTACTGAGGATCTAGGAATCTTCAGGGTTGGGATACAAGCCTCCTCCTGTCTGCCTGTTCCACTCTGGGGTCCCCCCTGCTCTGTGCATATGACCTCCTGTTAAGAGGTTGTTGGGATTGCTCCTGGTTCCCCATATGCCTTTGTAGTTTTGCTATTGTGTGTTTTCCTTATTCATTCATCTAATGATGGACACCTGGATTCATTCCATATTTAGGTATTATGAACAGTGCTACTATAAACAAAATGGCTACAGGTATCTCTTTCATACAATGTGTTCAAAACTTTCAGAACATGCAAATAGTAGATTACTGATTCATACAACAAGCTTATTTCTTTTTTTTTTTTTTTTTAAAGATTTATTTTTATTATTTTTTCATTGGAAAGGCGGATATACAGAGAGGAGAGACAGAGAGGAAGATCTTCCGTCCGATGATTCACTCCCCAAGTGAGCGCAACGGGCCGATACTATGCCGATCCGAAGCCAGGAACCTCTTCTGGGTCTCCCACGCGGGTGCAGGGTCCCAAAGCCTTGGGCTGTCCTCGACTGCTTTCCCGGGCCACAGGCAGGGAGCTGGAAGGGAAGCGGGGCTGCCGGGATTAGAACCGGCGCCCATATGGGATCCCAGGCGTGCAAGGCGAGGACCTTTAACCACTTGCGCCACCGCGCCGGGCCCAACAAGCTTATTTCTAATCATCTAAGAAATTTTACACTATTTTCCACTGGATGGAATTAATTTTATTATCCCATTAACATTGCAAAAAGTTCCCATTTTTCACATCATCACCAGGTGTGAGGAAGACGGGAAGTATAACCTATCAGGATCATAACTGGTAACTCATAGACAACAGACTCAGATCAACATTAGACAATAGCAAAACTACAAAGGCATATGGGGGGGAATGAGGAGCAATCCCAACAACCTCTTAACAGGAGGCCATATGCACAAGGATGCGTTCTTGGCACTTGTAAGGCACTATTCTTGCCCAGGGAAGCTGATGGCTTTTATTTCTCCAGCCACTGTGTCTGCCTCCAAGTTGACATTGCTTAGCACAGTAGGAACCATGGAAGAGGCTAGGAACAATCAAGACCAATGCCTAACTCCCTGTATCCACCTTCTCTTGCAGGTGTAGCCCTGCAGCCTGCTACATGCTTCCCAGGCTGGAGAACACCAACACACCTTCAGTAAGTTGTTTGTTTACTTCTCAGCTTGCTTTACATTGTATTTCAGGAGCTTTATGATAGTTTTTAAACTAAAATGAAAAAATGTGAGAGAAAGAAGGTAAAATTTTGATAACTAAACAAAGGAACTGTCAAAGCTGATTGAAACTTCCTCTCCAGGTTTTCTGTTTTATATATATATATTTTAAGATTTATCATTTTAAAAAAAGATATATTTATTTTTATTGTGAAGTGAGATATACATAGAGGAGGAGAGACAGAGTGGAAGATTTTCTGTCCAATGATTCACTCCCAAAGCGAATGAAATGGCCCGTGTTTGCCAAAATGAAGCCAGGAGCTCAAATAATCTTTTTTTTTTTTTAATTTATTTATTTTCATTATGCAGTCAGATATACAGACAGGAGGAGAGACAGAGAGGAAGATCTTCCGTCCGATGATTCACTTCCCAAGTGAGCTGCAATGGACAGAGATGAGCCGATCTGAAGCCAGGAACCAGGAACCTCTTCCGGGTTTCCCGCACGGGTACAGGGTCCCAATGCATTGGGCCGTCCTCGACTGCTTTCCCAGGCCACAGGCAGGGAGCTGGATGGGAAGTGGAGCTGCCAGGATTAGAACCTGCGCCCGTATGGGATCACGGCGCGTTCAAGGTGAGGACTTTAGGCGCTAGGCCATGGCGCCGGGCCCCAAGCCCAAATACTCTTCTGCATCTCCCATATGGGTGCAGGGTCCCAAGGTTTTGGCCCGTCCTTGATTGCTTTCCCAGGCCACAAGCAGGGAGCTGGATGGGAAGCAGAGCTCCCGGGATCAGAACTGGCGCCCATATGGAATTCTGGCATGTTCAAGGTGAGGACATAAGCCGCTAAAGACCTGCAATTTGCCCTGTCTTGAGATATATTGACAATAAGGTGACAGCAGTATTAAAATGAACAAAACAGGGTAAGGGTGTGTCAGTATGGTGGGATGAATGCATGTAATTACAGTGCACTTAATTCTCATCCTGGCTCCTCCACCCTTTCAGTCCAGCCTCCTATTAATGCATCTGAGAAGCATTTGGTGGTGGTATAAATACTTGCATATGTCCCACCCACATGTGAGACGCCAGAGGGAGACCTGGAGTCAGTCTGACACAGCCACAGCTACGAAACACATTCAGAAAAAAAAACTGCACAGCACATCTGTTTTTCTGTCATTCATCATGTCAAGTGAATAGTGACATTGTAAATGCAGTGCAAATATCTTTCCATCTAGGTTCAAGGTTAGTTTTCTAGCAGTGGTATTTATGTTATACAAAATGCCAGATAACATCATTGTATATCAGGTATGGGATGAGTAGAAGGTTCAGTGGGAAAAGCAAGCTGACTTTTGAATACCAGATTTGTTTATTTAAATAATCCATGTGGCATGTTTTGAGATAACATGCTACACTGTTGCATGCAATGCCAGCATTCTATGTAAGGACCAGTTAAGTCCCTGATGTTCACCTTCTGATCTACTTCCCTGCTAATGTGCTTGGGAGATAGAAGAAAATGTCCCATTTACTTGGACACCTGCCCCTCTGTGGAGGATCAGAATGGAGTTCAGGCTCCTGGTTTTGTCCTGGGCCTTGCTGCCTCTTGTGGCCACATGGGGAGTTAACAATTGGTGGGGAGATCTCTCTGTCTGGCTGGCTTTGACTGTTGCTTTGTAACCCTCACTTTTAAGTAAGTAAATTGTTTTTTTAAAGGAACTAAAAAAAAAAAAACACTGAACTTTATACTCTGTAGATAGGGAACTGTTTAATTTCTTCTTTTTTTAATTAATTGTTTTTATTTTTAGTGATTATTGTATAGTTGTTTAGTTTGGTCAAGGCTACAGGAAGTTAGGTGAGATCACTATTTCCACATTCTCTTTTTTTTCCTTCCGGTCTTTGGGGAAGGGAGGAGATACAGGGAGAAGCCACACCCAGCCTCCCAACCATCCCAGGATCCCTGATGTGGGGCATGCTCTGAGGGTTCTGCTCATGAGGTTTTGATAGTTCAACAGTTCTGATTACTGCTGCTCTCCCCATTCTAAGCACAATGAAATCTGTCCAGAACCCACTGGTTGATATAGTCCATCTTAGAGTATCTGTCCTTGTATTCACCTCCATAACCTTTCTGGGGTAGTTGATCAGTTTGTTCTGTTCTTTGTGCTCTGTTATGGTAACAAATGTCCTCTCCATGCTCCAATGTATTGCTATATCCTCCATGTGTACCTGAATATACTGTCCACTGCTCCATCGAAGCCACTGAGGCCTGGCTCTGACAAATGCCCTCCATGGTCAGTCATGGAACCTGCAGTTCTCTCCATGGTTGGAGTTCTGAATCTAGTGATTCAGTTGGGGGGGTCCCCAAAGAAACTTGATCTGATGTGATCCCAGACCTGATTTTTTTTTTTTTTTTTAGTTATTGAAAAACTTTTCTTTTTTTCTTTTTTTTAATTAATTTTTTTAAAGATTTATTATTATTATTATTATTATTTTTTTTTTGGAAAGGCAGATATATAGAGAGGAGATACAGAGAGGAAGATCTTCTGTCCGATTATTCACTCCCCAAGTGAGCGCAATGGCCGATGCTATGCCGATCCGAAGCCAGGAGCCTCTTCCGGGTCTCCCACGTGGGTGCAGGGTCCCGAAGCTTTGGGCCGTCCTCGACTGCTTTCCCAGGCCACAGGCAGGGAGCTGGATGGGAAGCGGGGCTGCCGGGGTTAGAACCGGCACCCATATGGGATCCCAGGCGTGCAAGGCGAGGACCTTAACCACTTGCGCCACCGTGCCGGGCCCTTAATTTATTTTTTATTGATTACATTGCATTATGTGACAGTTTTATAGGCATTGGGATTTTTGCCCTCCTCTCCTCAAAACCAGTCCCCCCCCCCCCCGTGGATTCTTGTTGCATTACCACAGTTCAAATTCAGTTGAGATTCTTTCCTTTCAAGCATCTACAAAGCGTAGAGTCCAGCATCTTATTGTCCAGATAAGTTCAACAGTTTCTTAGGGAGACCATCTCTGGTCTGAAGGTAGAGCTGAGAGTATCATCCCAATCAATTAAAAGCCCTGAAATTACATCAGTAACAATTTATAACGTAATGGAATGAGTTGACATGGTATTGTGTAACCAGCATGTTAAAAGAGAAAGAGAAAAAAAAAGAGTGCACATTCTGAACCACATCCTGTGACTTCTACATTGACATTAAAATTATTAGTTTATATACAACTGGGTTCTATACACCTTAAAATGGCTATAGATTACTATTCAGCTGTCTCATGTCTATTTTAATTTTAGTATTTAGCAGTTTATAGTGTTGAAGCATGATTTTGCAGAACCTGGCTGTTTCTCGGGTAGTCTAACTCTATAACTAAGAAGACATACGTCAACAGTTTAGGTGAACAGTTTTAGGAGGGGTGTGCAGAGAAACCTTCAATATGCTAGTGAGGAGTAACTAATCTTTGGGACCCACCCAGTGAGTTATAAGTGCATCCCCACTGCCCGTTTCCTGTTTCTAAGCTTTCCTTGTTGTTCTCTATCTATTCTAGGGTTTTTTTTTGGTTTGTTTGTTTATTTGTTAGTTTGTTTTGAGGGGTTTCTGAAGCGATCCTGATGGCCAGATCTGATTCTTATGTGTGCATGCCAGTAGAGGGTCCAGCACATTCCATCACCCCAATCAGCTTAAGCACATGTTGGTGGTTGATTTTGCTGGATCAGATCTGTCTCCAGCCCTCTCTTCTATACAAAGCAATGAGTGTTGCAGTCTATCAGAGAGGTGCTCACTATTTCCCTCATGGGCTCTCTCCCATTCCTGGATCTTGCACTCTCCAGGAGTTTCTGCAGTTTAACTTGGAAGAGTTTGCCCCAACCCTTACGCCAGAGCCATCATCTGCTAGTGATGCTGTGGCAAAGCCCATCCAGCCCAACCCTCACCCACTCCTACCTATGCACGTACCAGTAGGTACAGTATGCCCACCTTGGATTTTCCCTGTTCCATTAAACTTGCAGGCCAACAGATGTTATAGCCCTGCCTGGACTAGTCTGCCAAAATACCAGCTCTCACATTCAACAGTGGGAGTAGTGGCTCAGTGGGGGAGCTCCCTGCAGACCCCCTACTGGGTTCGGCTGCTTTCCCATGGGTCTCACTTGTGATGGTTATGTGCTGTGGCCCAGTCTGCCATAGCATAGCTCACCTCGGCATTTGCCATTGAGTGCTACAGCCTGGCTTTGCCCAGCTTGACCCTAGTTCAAGCTCGCATAGGTGGGAGCTACAGCCTAGCCAGTCCAACCAACCACCAGTCCCATCCCTAGTGTGAATTGTGTGGTGTTGTGGCCCAAATCGGCATAATCCACATACCATTCTGGTTCTCAGATTTGCCAGTGGGTGATATGAACTGGCCCAGGCTGGTTTGACCCAGACCTGAGCCAAAGGTATGCCCTTGCATACAAATACCCTGCCTGGTCCAGGCTGTTCCCTGTCGTAGTTCTTGCTCTCACCTGCAGGGACTGTGTCCCAACAGAGGAATTCCATAAGCTCATCCATGAGAACTTGTCTCAATGGCAGATCAGCCCTACTTCATCCATCTCCTGTCTTAGCAGGAGCAGTGGCCTTTCCTGATTGGTCCTCAACCCATTCTGGTTTTTTCTGTTGGGTATTACAGCCCAGCCCAGGATGGTCCACACCCAGACACAGCTCATACATAGCTCAGCAGGGAGAGATGTAGCCTAGTCCATCCTACATTAAGCCTTGTTCTCATGAGCACCAGTGTGTGCTGGAGTCTAGCTCAGTCTGGCACACACCAGACCTAGTCCACACTTGTGCCAAGAGACTGCAGCCATGTTCAGACCAGATAACAGCCCCTACTCTGGCCCTCACACTTACCAGTAGGAACCACAACCCAGTCAGGGCAGCCAGGCCTGTTCCCAGCCATAGATGTTGCTTGTGACAGTGGTTTCTCTGACCCAGCTTGGCATAGTCCCTCACCTGTCTTGGCCTTTGAATTCAAATGCTGGAGCCAGGCTGGACCCAGCCTGCCCCCAGTCCCAACTCTTGCTGGTGGGTACTGTAACCTAGACTTGCTCAGTCTATACCTATCCCTGGCCCATGAAAACTGGTAGGTGTGACAGCCTAGCCTGGAATGACCTGTGCTCCTTCCTGGTTTCTGCACTGGCAGGTGAGGTAAAACTTTTTGGCCCTGCCTGGTCTGCCCCCTTGCACAACCAACCCACACATTTGCCAATAGGTGGAGCTAACTTGCCCACCTTGCCAGACCCCCAGACCTGGATCATGTGCTCACCAGCAGGAGCTATGACCCAGCAGGAGAGTTTCCCAAGTTCTCCCACTCTGCCCACTCCCAAACCCAGATCTCACTCATGTCAGTGGGTGCTAGGCCCTTGTCCAGCATAGCCTGCCCCTCCATCACTGGACGTCCCTCAGGATTCATTCATTACGTACACGTACAGTGGCCTTATCCATGAATGTCCCTAGGTAACAATGCCACACCTCAAGACTGTAATGCTCGCCTCTGGGTGAAGCCAGCAGGTGAAGCCTGGTGCCCGTTGGTGCTCTGGCTGCCCCAAATCCCAGGATTCACTCAGCACTTGGCTGTTGCTAGTGCTCCAAGTATTGAGTCTGAGCTGACTCAGGTACCTGCAGCAGCCCCCATGCTGCTGGCAGCTCCATTAACGCAGCCCTGAGGTCCTTCCCACATATCGTAAAAACAAAAAACAAAAACGAACCAAACAAAACAAGAAAACTAAAGAAAAGGAGAAAAAGAATATGCAGCTATGCTGACACACTGGTATAGTTAGCATATATTTGGCATTAACCAGGCTCAGGATGCCCACCAGCTGTTAGCTGCTTTTCTCCCACCTGTGTAACACTTACCTAGGTACAATGCAAACTAGGCAGCTGCCTAGGGCTGGGGTGTTTAATATCTTCTAAATGGATCATTTTAGTATGAAGGGATGATTCTGAATTTTTAAAAAATCTAGTGAATTTTGATCAACATTGAATATTATCAATTTGAATAATATTGATATTGAATAATACTTGAATATTATCACATGGTACAGTGTTGTATTTAAGCATATGCAGAGCATCAGCTGAGTAAATCAGGTGCCCAGGCTTTCCATGTTGTTTTTTGTTTTTTTTACAGCACACAGGGTCCTCTGTTCCCGTTGCCTTATCATTGTGAACTGTAGTCACCACGCACTGGGATGGAACACTGGATCTTGTTCCTTCTCTCTTTGCTACCTTTCTACCTCCTTCCTATCCCTGGTCTTCACTCTTACCAACCCGTAACAGTCGCAATTCTAACTTTGCAGCTAAATTTTACCATTTGTATATGATAACATGTGAGTTTTTTCTACATTTGCCTTATTTTATTTCACTACATCCATGTTCATTTGCTTGTAACAAATAAGAATTTGTTGTTTTTAATGACTGCATGCAGTCTCATGGCATTCATTAGGTTTCACTATTAATAACATCAGGGAAACAAATAATCTAGAATCAAAACTAATTTAGTATCTTTTTTAGTATACTAATTTAGTATATTTTTATTTCTGTGCCTTTTACTTCCTTACCTTGTCTACCTTATTTGGGTGAATATTAAATTACATAACAATAAAAAGTAGTCATTCTAATTTGGTTACATATCTTAGAGGAAGTGCTTTTGGTTTTTTGGCATTCAGTTGTGTGATGGCTATAGGTTTGTTATCTGTAGATATTATTTTATTGAGGCCTATTTCTGTGTACCTCAGCTGAGTTAGATTTGGATATATTTATTTATTTATAGATTTCCTCAACTTACATATGTGTTATTGCAAAATAAATGTAGAAATTCACTGAGTGCTTTCTTTTTTTTTTTTAAAGATTTTTTTATTTTTATTACAAAGTCAGATATACAGAGAGGAGGAGAGACAGAGAGGAAGATCTTCCGTCCGATGATTCACTCCCCAAGTGAGTGCAACGGCGGATGCTATGCCGATCTGAAGCCAGGATCCAAGAACTTCCTCTGGGTCTCCCACACGGGTGCAGGGTCAAAGCTTTGGGCTGTCCTTGACTGCTTTCCCAGGCCACAAGCAAGGAGCTGGATGGGAAGTGGAGTGCCATTATGGGATCCCAGCTCTTTCAAGGCGAGGACTTTAGCCACCAGTCCACGCTGCCGGGCCCCATTGAGTGCTTTCTGTAAGGTGATTTCAATGATGTTTGTCCTTCATCCTGTTTGTGAAATATTTGGTTTATTGATTTTCATTTATTGGCCCATTTTCTACCTTCTCTAGTTAGGTGCTCCTTGGCTAGTACATGTGCGCTTATTGATGTGATGTTTCATTTATTTTACGTGTGCTATAGTAATGTTTTTATTAAGATTTTATTTATTGCAAAATCAGATATATAGAGAGGAGAGTCTTAGAGGAAAATCTTAGGCCTGATGGTTTCCTCCCCAAGTGAGGAAGCGTGGGCTGCTGGGGTTAGTACCGGTGACCACATGGGATCCAAGGGCATCCAAATGAGGACTTTAGCCACAAGGCCACTGTCCTGGGCTCTATGATAAGATTTTTACATCTATTTTTTCAGGTATGTTGGTCTATGACTTTTTAAACTAGATTTCTGGACTATGAGCAAATATTTCAGAAGGAGCATTAAGTGAATATATAGAGAACTAATTATACAGGAACGGAGATTACATTTTTACTGAGCAATTCCATCCTTTTAAATCCTATTTTAAACAGTCAGACAGAGCTGAAGATCTTCCTACTGCTGAGTCAGTCTAGTTTAGGAACCCAAGTATTGTTAGGCTCAGTATAATTTTGGAATGGTTTTCTTCGTTTTAGTTTTTTACCGTAATTCTAGAAAATTTTGTAGAATCTAGCAGTGAAGACACCTAATGTTGACCTTTAGTTTGAAGAGATTTATTCCAGATTTATTGTTAACTGCCTGTTGGTTTTGTCAAGTTTTTTGATGTCTTTCTCATTCAGTTTGTAGCCTAATGTTAAGTATCCAGAAATTAAGTATTTTTTTACTATTTATTTGCTTATAACTACTGTTGACAGTCCCTAGTGATCCATTGTGCATCCTTTTTTTTTCTAGTAAAGACTTATTTTATCAGACCTGGTGCAGTGGCCTAGTAGCTAAAGTCCTCACTTTGAACACGCTGGGATCCCATATGGGCACCAGTTCTAATCTTGTCGTCCCCATGTCCCATCCAGCTCCCTGCTTGTGGCCTGAGTAAGCAGTCGAGGATGGCCAAGTGACCACGGTGGTTAAAGCAGGACCAGATTGAAGCTTCTTCCCAGTTCTCCCCTATCAGTACAGGGAATCAAGCACTTGGAACATCCTCTGCATTGCCACATGCACTAGAAGGGAGCTGGATCAGAAATAAAGCAGCTGGGCCTGGCATGATAACCTAGTGGGTAAAGTCCATGCTTTGCACATGTTGAGATTCTGTATCGGTGCTGGTTCTAATCCCAGCAGCCCCACTTCTCATCCAGCTCCCTGATTGTGGCATGGGAAAGCAATGGAGGATGACCCAAACACATGGGACCCTGCACCTGTGTGGGAGACCCGGAAGAAGCTCTGGGTTCCTGGCTTCAGATCTGCTCAGCTCCAGCCATTGTGACCACTTAGGGAGTGAATTAGCAGATGGAAGATCATCTTCTTTGTGTCTCCTCCTCCTTCTTCTTTTTTTAATATATAATGCTTTCCAATAAAAGAAATGTTTATAAAAAAATAAGAAAGAAAAAGAAATGCAGCAGCTCCGACTTTCATCTGACAAGCAGTGAAAGAACCCACTTTGTCCCGACAGCCCTGATCCACTCTACTACTGTGATAGCAATTTTAATTTGTCCCTCTACTTTTTGATGTTATGTACTTGAGCCTGCTTTTTGATTAATGTGGTAAAAGGTTTATTGATTTTGTTTTCCTTTTAAGAACTATGAATGTTTCCACAAGCAGGGAGCTAGATGGGAAATAACCAACCAGAATATGAACCAGTTCCATAGGAAGAAGAAATAGAAATTTTGGAAACAATGGGCATATCAAGTTTTCCCTAACCCTAGAACCTTCCCACCCTGATCATCTATGTAAATATCATCCGCAATAAACAAAGAAAATTCACATATACATATATATATATATTTTAAAGCAGATATACAGAAATAAAGGGATACAAAGATTCTCCATCTGCTCTCACTCCCAAAGAGTTGCAATGGAAGGAGCTGGGCAGATCAGAAGCCTGGAGGTTCTTCTGGATCCCAGGGCTTTGGGCTGTCCTTTACCACATTCCCACACCACAGGCAGGGTGCTGCCTAGGAAGTGGATTAGCCAGGACACACACTGGCACCTGTATGGCATCCCAGTGCATGCAATGTGAGGGCTTTCACCCCTAGGCTATTGTGCCAGGCTCCTTTTCCAATTTCTCTATATCTGGTTTTCAAATAAATAAATGATTCTAAAACAGGGAAGCAAAAAATTCCAAATCTAAATGGAAGTTATGTTCCATTAGGAAATATTAGGTTTTTGGTTTTTTGTTTTTTTCTAGAGAGATTGTACTTGTATTATGAGCTTTTTGTATTATTAGGGTTTCCGTATCACTCTTTTTTTCTTTTTAAAGATTTGTTTTTATTGCAAAGTCAGATATACAGAGAGGAGAGACAGTGAGGAAGATCTTCCATCCGATAATTCACTCCCTAAGTGAACACAACTGCCAGTTTTGTGCCAATCTGAAGCCAGGAACCAGGAAGTTCTTTCTGAGTCACCCACATGGGCGCAGGTTTCCAAAGCTTTGGGCTGTCCTCGACTGCCTTCTCAGGCCACAAGCAGGGAGCTGGAAGGGGGAAGTGGAGCTGCCAGGATTAGAGCTGGTGGCATATGGAATCCCAGAATGTTTAAGGCAAGGTGGCTAGGCCACCACACCTGGCCCTCTATTTCATTCTTAATAATTTGTCAAATATCGTGACACAGAAGTTCCATGTGTTGTTCAAATTGGCAACTTTTATCTTTCAAGCTCCATGTGACCTTAACAACATATGCATCCTCTGTTCGGTAAGGAAATGATCAAAGGACCTCAGTAGACAGTTCCCAAAACTTAGGCATTTGGGAAATGTAGATCAAAATCACAATGAGATCTCCACCCTGTCAGAATGACTATTATTATTTGGAAGAAATTGGTAACAAATGCTCGTGAGAAAGTAAAACATGGGAACTTTTATATATTGCTGATGGAGTTATAGATTAAGTCAACACGTGAAAAATAGTATCAAATTTCTTAAAGGTTTAAAATTAAGATTGCTGGGCTCAGAACAGTGAACTAGCAACTAAATTCCTTGCCTTGAATGTGTTAGGATCCCATATGGGCGCCAGTTCTAATCCCGGCAACTCCACTTCCCATCCAGCTCCCTGCTTGTGGCCTGGGAAAGCAGTCATTGATGGCCCAAATCCTTGGAACCCTGAACCCATGTGGGAGACCCAGAAGAGGGTACTGGCTCCTGGCTTCAGATCAGCATAGCACCAGCTGTTGTGCTCACTTGGGGAGTAAATCATAGAAAGGAAGATCTTCTCTGTCTCTCCTCCTCTCTGTATATCTAACTTTGTAATAAAAATAAATAAATCTTTAAAAAAAGAAAGAAACATCCTAAATACAGATATACAAGTATGATATTTTGTTATGTAGAGTAGCTTAAAGAATCACAAGCAGCAACAATAAAGGTGGGGAAGAAACAATGGTAGATATTGGTATTGATGCAAACATGATTTGTTACATTTGATGTATCTTTGTCACACAGTGAATGATGATATCCTACTGTAGTTTAAATGATATGTGTTTGTAAATTGTATGATTGAAACATCTTTTCATTTCATTATATTTATAGTGCTTACCTATCAAATTGGTCATTTTACTATTCTTTGAATCACTGAAAAATTAAGATCTTGAGTACAATGTGAATTTAAAACATGTTATTTCAGATGCTTAAGAGAGTAACAGGGGAAAAGGGAAGATTCAAAAGAAGTATCATACTGTTAAATGTATGTATATCTGCTACCTGAGCTGTTTTCATGTTAAAATCAATAAAAATTAATTAAAATTTAAAAAAAAGAATTAGGTTTGTTATAGCATGGCATTTGTCTTATGTGTATATCTTCTGTTCAGCTGGCAGGCTGTGACTGCCTGATACCAACTAATTGTCAGAAGAAGATAGTTCTGTATGAGACTATCATTTGTTTCCCTCCTAAGCTGTAGTTTACTATGTAGAAATTAAAACTTCAGTTTAATTATGTTATTCCATAAAAAGTAAAGCAAAAAGAAAGTAGAAAGTTTTAAAATGTGCATATTCAAAAGTGAAAAAAGAACATATATATAGTTTTATATTTATACACTAGAATTACATGTATATGTATTCCATATTTTTTGACTGTTGAGTATGTACATATATAGATGTATCATTGATATATATGATCATCTGTATATTTAATTCCAGTATAAGCTGAAGGAAATATTTACTCATGCAAGTAAAGTTTAAAAATATATTCAGTATTTTATTTTTTCACTTTGAAATAAGAAAATGGAATTTTATTATCGCTTTATAATATTTTTAAGTATCTCAGTATGTATGAGGAAATCATTAGTAGGCTACTCAATAATTTTCTCGATATCTTGTGCAATAGTAAGCATTTATCTTAATTATCTAATCTAGCATGATATTTAGCTCATGTGTATCTAAAGATTGCACAATGAACTCATGCTTATTATAGAAAACAATCTGATACAGAATAATAAGAGAATTGTAGCTTCAGAATTGCAAACATAATATAGGACAAAATATTTTCTTTTGTTTTTACCTTATGTTGCCATATAGATTATAAATTAAGCTGCATTCCTAGAAGATGCAAATTAAACACACACAGAAGAATTAAACTCAGCTTAGTATTACAGGTCCTGAGTTAATATTCTGGCTCAGTGTCAATATGATTATTTATGTTAATTTAGTTGAAAAGCAGAGTGGCAATAACAGATGTACTCAGAGTCATATCTTCCACTTGGAGAGCTATTCTAGCAATGCCTTCCACAGTTCATTAGAATGAGAATTTTTAGAGAACACAACCTTTAAGAGAATAAGGAATATTCTGTTGTAATGTTGTAATTGCAAAAGTAATACAGCAGAAGTTATTTTCACTTAACTATGATGCTGTATGAATTAAACTATATCCATAGAAGTTGCAAATTAAATATACAAAGAATGCACTGTCAGTGTTTCTATTGAATAATCCAGAACTGAGCAGACATGTGCTGTTACAGGTGTTGGTGTCATTTGAAGATGTGGCTGTGGACTTTACCCAGGAAGAATGGCAGACAATGGACAATTCTCAGAGGACCCTGTACAGGGAGGTGATGCTTGAGACCTATAACAATCTGCTGTCTGTGGGTGAGTGAAGTTTTGTCATGCCTTAAAGAACACTTCTGTATAGTTTGCTAATGAAAGAGGA
This sequence comes from Ochotona curzoniae, assembly GCF_017591425.1. Classification (NCBI taxonomy): domain Eukaryota; kingdom Metazoa; phylum Chordata; class Mammalia; order Lagomorpha; family Ochotonidae; genus Ochotona; species Ochotona curzoniae. The sequence continues at coordinate 29,055 of NW_024466885.1, forward strand.
GTTTATAAAGTGTAGTAGTTGGTAGGACTAGTGGTGATTTTAGAAAATCTGCATCATTCTCCATTAACAGGGTACTCCATGACAAAGCCTGATGTGATCTTCAAGTTGGAGCAAGAATCAGCACCATGGACAGTGGAGAAATCTGTGAAGCAGAGACTTCCAGGTAGGTCAGCAGGGAAGCAGATACTTCTTTCAGTAAATGTTGACTGGAATTATATTTGATTTTTACTTTGAGTTTCTTCCAGAAGGACAGCCGGTGAGACACTGGATGTAAGATACCCCAAGCTTTATTTTAAATTTTTATACCGTATTTTCTCTCATATCTCACTTTAAAGTTAAATACACAATGTCACGTAATTGAAATTTTTACTTTAAAAAAATGGGTATTATGTTAAGGCATTAATAGATGAGATGTAATGCCTATTTAATAATGCTCACAAATGTCCACATTTTACTAATATTAAAATATGCTGTATCTAGAATGGCAACACATTTCATTGACTTCACTTGAAGATTTGAAAAAAAACATTTAGATGTGATTCATACATATTGTTACCCTTTTCCTCATTTCAGATCCCGATGGAAAGAATGCCCTGCTTGGAGCTAATCAAAAATATGAAGAAATAATCTTCAGGTAAGGTTTAATCACAAAAATTATGTAAAAACTGAAATGAGAGCTGCATTGCCACAAAGATGCTTAGCATTAGCTCTGGCCATAATTGAAGCACAACATGAAATGAAAATTGTATAAAAATGAGATTTGAGAAATAGGATTTCATTCTTTCTTTCTGCTTTTTTTTTTTTTTTTTCCTCCATTTGCAGGCAGTAGTTTTATTTGTAAAGTGACCAGGTGAATGTAGAAAGCAGAGGGAATCAAATAGCCTTTCTTGGGGGAGAGCCAGGAGATGGTGTGTCTCTTGAATGGAGACTGCAACATTTTTCAGGAGGGTCTCAGATTTTAAAGTGTCCCCTGGGCATTCCTTGTCTGGACAGGAACCTGTGGGTAAGACACTTCCCATTGGTTGTTTCTCAACCAGGAAGGAAATAGCTGCTGCTACACAGCTTCAAATTTGCATGGGCCATTCTATGGCTGTTCAGCTCTCAGAGATAGGAAGCCACATGAGTGACAAAGTTGAAGAAACTGGCTTTTTCTGAACTCATGTATGAAGTGTAGAGGGGGTCATCTACATAAGTCATTTCTAAAGATCAAACCCGAGGGCATGGCATGGTAGCCTAGTGGCTGGCCTTCAGCTTGCATGCACTGGGATCATATATGGACACTGGTTTGTGCCCTGGCAGCACCACTTAACATCCACCTCTATGCCCATTGGTGGTGTCCAGAAAAGTGAAGTTCAGAACATGAGAAGGGTGCCTGGAGTAGGCATAGAAAATAAATGGACCACTACAGTTTCAGGATCATAATGGACAAGGCAAGAGAGCTGTCATCTTTATACAGAAGCCTTCACAATCTCTAGAACCTACTTTTCACACCTGGTGAAGGGGGCATTCCTAAGGATAGTTCTACCAATTATTCCACCTTGAGGCAGGGTATCAGCTGTCCTAATCCTGTGGTGAGGAAGTTCTCAATAGATGGTATATGTCAATCAGTAACACATTCCTATTACAATTCTGATGCTCCAACTTAGTCTTGATTCAGTTTAGGGAGGAAGTGCATCACAGAAGTAGGGACTTAAAGATCAAGGAAAGAGGGTAAGAATAGATTTTCGCTATACCTAGGGACTTAACATCATTGATTAGCATATGGTCAGTGTTGGAGGACTACCCTAAGCATAGGTTCCTGCTAGGTGTAGGGACTTAACACCCTTGATTTTCATATGATCAGAGGGGCAGCTGAGGGAGCAGGAATAGTAAAAGGCCCTTTTGCTAAGACGTTATCAGCAACATCATCTTCCAAGCTCACATTGATTGTAAAAACAACTCCACAGTGGCAGACAATAATTAATTATAGAAATCTCTGTGGAATTGTCCAGTGTTTATGCAAATGGAGGTGGAACTGCTTTTCAGGTGGTTATAGAGACATCCACTGGGCCTTGCCATACGGCAGGAAATTTCTTGCGGCCTTGTCTGCAATGGAGAAGTTCTCTTCAAATCTTCATGTCTTTCATGCCCATATGGGATCCCGGGGTGTGCAATGTGAGGACCTTAACCTCTGCACAATTGCGCCGGGCCCCCTAAATAAATCTTTAAAAAAAAAAAGAGAAAGAGCCAGCAGTCTTTCTCAAGTCCCATATTGTGCGCCAAATCAAATGTTACCAGGAAAGCTCAGTGATTCTTTTAACTTGTATAGAGAAGTAGGAGTGTGGAATCAGGTAGAAGGATGGGATTCACAGGAATTGGAAGAAAACAGAGGACTGGGTCCTCTTTCCCAGTTATACATCCTGCTTCAGTAACCAAGGGTTGGAACAACAATCAAGAGTTACTAACTGGGTGTCCCTAATTTCAAGGAGCACACCACCACCTAGTTTTCTCTCGAGAAGTGTTTTCCTCTTCCCTCCTCTTCCCCTGGTCATGAGCACTTTGCAAATAAAACTTCTCTGTCTCCAAAAAGATAATTTTAAAAGAATGACTTTGAGATCCAGTTTCTGTATCCACCTCCTGAATGTGATCAACTGGTATTTAGTAGAAACTACACATTTTACTGTCCTCATGTACACTTGCTGTTCCTGGGAGGACCCGAGCCAGATTGGAGTCCATGCTTGGGACCCTAGGTCTAGCCACTATGCCCATGTGGTAAGCTAGGCCTGGGCTTGCCTGGGTTGAAAAGGCTTCACTGTTCCTGGTGGGGATACTGGGAGCAGATGTGTTGGGAACAAGGTAGGCCTAGGCTCCACCCACCTCCAACATCATGAGGTGGGTGGGACTGGGGGTAAGGTGACTGCATAATTTTTTCATGAGTTGGGTTTCTGTGTAGTGTGTGTGTGTGTGTTAGATCATTAAAGAGAAATTGGTGTTATCATTTCCAAATTTTCTATTTTTCCTTCCTGTTTTAGGTCAGGGTTAAATGATATTCAGAGAAGCTATACCAGGCCTCCCAACCGTCCTAGTACTTAAGGATGGGTACTGGGACTCTGAGACCAAACCAGGTGTCAATGTGGCACATTCTCTAAGGTTTCTGTCCAGGTGGTTCCGAAATCGGGTCCATCTCACTGACTCAAGCAAGAGGGAACCCTTTCAATGTTCATTGGCTGACATGGTTGACCCTAGAATCTCCTTTCCCCCAGATATTTGCTATCTTCATTTGGCTGGGATAGTTATTCAGTCTGCTCTCTCTTTGTTTCTCTTGAATGGTCCTGATGTGCTTTCCAGGTCTTAATGGGCTTCCATCTCCAGGTGGATCCAGGCCAGTTGTCAAATACTCCTTTTCAACTGAGGAGTACCAGTTCTTACAAGACCTGAGCCAGTCGATCCTGCCCCAGTGGAGCCCCACCCTCAGTGCTCACTGAGCTAGCACCACCATGCAGGCATGTAAAGTATCCTAGCCAGGTGACCTGAGGCCTGCAGCACCATCTACTCCCAGGACTCGCAGACCCAGGACCCATTGCACTGACCAGCCAAGCTTTCAGGCCAGGCAACACCTACAGCTGTTGGGGTTCATAAACTGGGCTCATCATACAGCTGTGCCCAAGGGCCCAGACAAGGCTATCAGGGCCCCAGTGGATCTCCTGCACACAGGCATCATGAGTCCAGCACCAACATGTCCCTGACTGCCATGGCTTGCCTCAACTCATTTTCCACCAGCATGTGTTGCAGCCTGGCTCAGTCTAGTCTTTCCCCAATTCCACTTCATATTGCTGTGTGCTGTGGCCAATCCAAGTACAATCCATCTGGAGGTTGAGCTGGTGCTAGACAGTGGCTGGGGAGTATGTGGGTAGGTGGGTGTGTTCATGTTTTTTCAGAGGCATGTGGTACCTAAGGTCATTTACATGGGTTCAGTACAAACCATGCGGAGTCTTCTCTTTCTTAAGTCTACCCTCATACGTCTTGTATAAGAGCCAAAATTCTTTTTCAAGTCCCATATTGTGCACCAATGAAATGTTACCAGGAAAGCTCAGTGGTCCTTTATTGAGCTTAGTATTGAAACAGAAAATGAAAACCAGTTGTAGAAAAAACTTTTACTTGTTAATTGACCAGTTGGACTTGGAAGAGGGTAGGGGGAAAGCAACTCCCAGCAGGGGATCAGAGATCTGATACCTTTTGAAAGGAGAGAGGAAATGACATCATAGTTCATTTTAAATCCTCTTATCACACAGCAAGCCGGATGAAATGCCATTTGAAAAGGAGCATGCTTCTAATGTCCCTGAGAACAACGTCGAGAGTGAGGAAAATCTCAGTCATCTTGACAAGATCCACATTTGTCAGCAGTCCATTGAACACAATGGGAAAGAGAAAACTTTCAGCGGGAAGAAGATAGTCCTTATGTGTGATCAAGTTTATAACAAAGACCCATGTAATCAGCAACTTGTCAGTGTGGGAGAAGCAAATCATGTTGGCCACTATTCATCTTGCCTTAGCACCAACCTGAGTACTGACACAGGAGAAAATTTGTATGTGTGCAGTGAATGTAAAGAAAACATGGACCAGAAGTCAGAACTCATTAGATATCAGATCCTTCAAAGCACGGAGAATCCATATGAATGCAATGAGCCTGGAAAAGCCTTTCACCAGCAATTATCTCTCATTAGGCATCAGAGAATCCACACTGGGGAGAAACCTTATGAATGTAGTGAATGTGGAAAAGGTTTTCGTCATAAGTCAAGCATAAAGTTACATCAGAGAATCCACACGGGGGAAAAACCTTATAGATGTAGTGAGTGTGGAAAAGGCTTTTCTCGTAAGTCGCACCTCATTAGACATCAGAGTATCCACACTAGGGAAAAACCTTATGAATGTAGCCAGTGTGGAAAAGCTTTTATTCATAAGGCACGCCTCATTATGCATCAGAGAATCCACACTGGGGAAAGACCTTATGAATGTAGTGAGTGTGGAAAAGCTTATATTCGTAAGCAACAGCTCACTATGCATCAGAGAATCCACACAGGGGAAAAACCTTATGAATGTAATGAGTGTGGTAAAGCTTTTACCAGCCAGTCACACTTGGTTTTTCACCAGAAAAAGCACAGTGGTGAAAAGTCTCATGAATGTAGTGAGTGTGGAAAAGCTTTTGTTCATAAGTCACAACTCAATAGACATCAGAGAATCCACACTGGGGAAAAACCTTATGAATGTAGTGAGTGTGGAAAAACGTTTTCTGAGAAGTCAAACTTTAGATCACATCAGAGAATCCACACAGGTGAAAAACCTTATGAATGCAGTGAGTGTGGAAAAGGCTTTCCTTGTAAGGCACACCTCATTACACATCAGAGAATGCACACTGGGGAAAAACCCTATAAATGTAGTGAGTGTGGGAAAGGTTTTCCTTATAAGTCAACCTATACATCACATCAGAGAGTCCACACAGGGGAAAAACCTTATGAATGTAGTGAGTGTGGAAAAAGATTTTCTAGTAAGTCAAACATTAAATTACATCAGAGAATCCACACTGGGGAAAAGCCTTATGAATGTAGTGAGTGTGGAAAAGGTTTTTTTCATAAGTCACAGCTCATTAGACATCAGAGAATCCACACAGGGGAAAGACCTTATGAATGTAGTGACTGTGGAAAATGTTTTTTTCGTAAGCCACAGCTCATTAGACATCAGAGAATCCACACAGGGGAAAAACCTTATGAATGTAGTGAGTGTGGAAAAAGATTTTCTGATAAGTCAACCATTAGAAAACATCAGAGAATTCACACTGGGGAAAAACCTTATGAATGCAGTGAGTGTGGAAAAGCGTTTACCAACCCATCAGGTTTAGTTCAACATCAGAGGATCCATACTGGGGAAAAACCTTATAAATGTAGTGAGTGTGGAAAAGGTTTTTTTCGTAAGTCATACCTCATTACACATCAGAGAAAGCACACAGGTGAAAAACTTTGCTAATGTAGTGAGTTGGAAAAGGCTTTCCTTGGAATCCACACCTCATTGCACATCAGAGATTCCACACAGGGTAAAAACCTTATGAATGCAGTGAGTGTGAAAAACTTTTTCTAATAAGTCAAGCATTAGACCACATCAGAATCCACACTGGGGAAAACTTTATGAATGCAGTGAGTGTGGAAAAGGCTTTTCTTGTAATCCATACCCTGTTAGACATCAGAGAAAGCACACAGGTGAAAAACCTTACAAATGTAGTGACTGTGGAAAAGCTTTTACTCAACATTTTGCATGGGTCAGGGGCAGAATAGGCTGAAGCAGTTCATGTCATCCACTGGCAAATCCGTGCACCAAAATAGTGTGGGTCGAGCCAGGTTCAGTTGCAACAAAAACTAATGCACTAATGCACAATACGGAATGCCAAGGTGAGGTTACCTGTTCAGGATGTGACTGCAGTGCCCAAACAGCACGTGTGAGAACCAGGAAGGGAGGGGGCGGGACCAGCAGGGGGAATATGAGGGCTTCCCTTGCTGGATAACTACTTCCACTGGAGAGCGTGAGCTGGGATGATGGCAGACCAGACTAAGCAGGGCTACAACACCTGTGGACCTCATGTGGACTAGATCAGGGAAAAGCCAGGCTGGGCTGATTATTCCTACTGGTGCCAACTACCATCAGAGTGGGTGAGGGTTGTTTGGGCATAGCCACAGCATCAGGTTGCAGTAGCTGGTACTGGGGTTATTTCTGTCAAGTCAAACCACAGAACTACCTGGAGAGTGCACAATCCGGGAGTGGGAGAGGCCTGGGACTGAAATAGTGGACTCCTCCCTCTTGGGTTACCACTTCCACGGGAGGGCACGAAAACTAGGACAGGGGTTGGGGTGGCTAGACAGATACCCAACAGCATTTGTTTGGGCTGCATAGTGGAACTGGTTAGAGGGAACAAAGCTTTAATACCCATTGACATGTACGAGAACCGAATGGGATGTGGGACAGACTGGACTACTGCTACATATACTGGCAAACCAGGGTAGGGGGCAGGCCTGGTGGGGGTTATTGTGGGTTGCTCTGATTAGGCTGCAGCTCCCACTGGTTTATGTGAGGGCCGAGTATGTGTTGGGTAGAACCCGGCTGGACTGCAACACCCATTGGTTCCAGTAGAAGACAATGCTGGAAACAGAACCAACCCAGCAATTGCAACCACCAGCTGATTGGGGCAATGGACTGCGCCGGGCCCTGTACTTGCAAGTACATACAAGAATCTGGTCGGAGAACACCTCAGACAAAGTTTCTTTGGAGATTTCCCCAATCAAATGCTGGACTCGGAACTCTAACCATTGAAAGACAGAGGACAGAACAAGTCAATCAACCATCTCGGCTCTATGTTGGCAATGAAATACTGGGCAAATGGAGACTCTATGATGGACTATGTCAACCAGTGGATTCTTCAAAGACCTCATAGTGCTTGGAGTGGCAAGAATGGCAGCGATTCATAACTGTTGCAATATCAAAACCACTTGAGCAAGAACCTCAGAGCATGCCCTACATCCGGGACCTGGGGAGAGTGGGAAATTGGGCGGGCCTTCTCCCTTAATACCTCCTTTAAAGATGAAGGAACCAATATGGAAATAATAGTCTTACCCACTTTCCTATAGCCCTTGAACCTTTTTACCCTAAATAACTATGTAAAGATTGTACAAAATATAATAATAATAAAAGCTTTTACTTAGAAGTCAAATCTTATCAGACATCAGAGGGTTTACCCAGGGGAGAAACCTTATGAATGTAAGGTGTATTTTAAAGCCTTTACTTACCAGACAGGTCATTCCACATCAGAGAATCCACACAGGATAAGAACCTCATGAATGTAATAAGTGGAAAACCCTGTTGCAAGCAGTCGTGTTTTATTAAACAGGATTTGCATGGGAAAAGCATGAATGTATTACATGTGTGTTAAAACTGATGCACAAACATTTTGAGCACAGTGGAAAGCATACATGTTTCAATAATTAGCATATTCACAGAAATGAGCAAATCATTTTTCTGATGTCAATTGTTAGCAGAGTCATGTACCTCAGAACTACAAAAGCATGTGAATAGACAAGCTACCGTAGACCTATTATTATGGTCTGTCAGAGCTTATAAAGTGAATGAAACAAGCATTGGCAAGAGTACGAATACAAAACATTGTAAAAGGGCAATGGATGTTGAAACCTACTTTGAGAGTCTCAGCAAGTGTTGAATAAATGTGGAATTTCACTTTATTTCAGCACAGAGGTTATTTTTTGCTAAAATAATTAAGTTGCAAGTTGTATATAATCTGCCTTTGTTTTGAGATGGGAAATGTGAATGCTGCTTTCAGATTTAATGTTGGTAATAAATGTTCAGTGTGTAACACTTGTTTAAAATACCATCTTGGTCATTTACACATTTATCTAATAGAGCTTTTTTAGAATCTCAAAATGGCACATTTTATTACAGAATTATATTGGAAACACAGATATGGACTGATGCATGTGGCAGTTGTAATGACAAAGACCCAGGTTTGAAGGATGAATCTTGTCTAGAGGCAAGATTGTGTTGTGATATCTGGCCAAATGTGGATCCTGTTTGGCCACTATCCTTGAATAATCATTGTCTGAGACTGCCCTTGGATCTCTGCCTTCTTATATCATGCAGGTTGCCATAGGTCTGTATTTGGTTTATTACCTCCCTTATTTTGATTATTTCTTTTTTTCCTAGTTATCTTGAGAATGCTTTGCTGTTGTTTTTTAATTTTCTTCAATTGTAAGATTAACTGACTTACTTGATGCTTTTCTAGTTTCTTAACACAAGCACTGAGATGAACATTGCTCTTTCCATTGCCTTGATTGTTTCCCGTAAGTTTTGATATGTTGTGTTGATGCCTTCATTTGTGTCAGGCTTTTTAAAAAATTCCCCTTTGATTTTCTCTCTAACCCATTGCTCATTTAGTAACATTATTCAGCCTCCATGTGTTTGCAAGTTTTCCTAAGCTTTTTGGCTTCTTGGTTTTTCACCTCACTCCATGATGGTCTGAGAAGATGCATGGTTAAATTTGATTTTTTAAAATTTGGTGATACTTTTTTGTGGCCTATGAAATGGTCGATTTGGGAGATGGTTCCATGCACTGACCAAAAAAGGAAAAAAGTATATTCTCTTCTTTAGAAGTAAAGGCTCAGTAGAAATCAACTAAGTGCATTTTTTCTAAGGTTTGGGTGAGTTGTGTTGTTTCTTTCTGAGTTTCTGTTTTTTAATTAATCAAGTAATTCTTTAATCTGTCCATTGATGTTAATGTGGTATTAACGACACCTACTATGATTGTATTGGAGTCTGTTTCTCCCTTTAAATCCATTAATGTTTGTTTCACACAGCCAGATGGCTTGGCATGTGGTGCATATACATTTATTGTTGTGGCCTCTTCTTGGTGAATGGATCCTTTGTACATTGTATGGTATCCTTCTTCATCTCTTAATGTTTTTCATATTGATGTCTCTGTCATTTGTTACAAGAATGGCTAGCCCTGCAAAATTTTCCTTACCATTCACTTGCAGTATCTTTTTTCATCATTTCACTTTCAATTTCCTCTGATCTTTGTTAGTGAGATGTATCTCCTGTAAGCAGCAGATGGATGGGTTTTGCTTTCTGATGCAGTCTTCCAATCTATGAAGTTTGATTGATGTTTTAAAGCCATTTACTTTTAATATTAATATGGGATAGGTGGCAAACTCCTCCTGACATTTTAGTAATGGGTTGCCCTTCCATTTAGTCTTCTGTTTGCCTTTTAGTGGGATGTTCTCCACTTTTGCCTTTGCTTTGATTCTTTTTCTCTTTCACTAGAACATCTTTGAATATAAGCTGTAGGGCAGGTTTGGAGTGTTTGAATATATGGAGTTTTTCTTTACTGTGGATGAATTTTTTTTTTTTTTTCACTTTCAAAGACAAAGGAGAGCTTTGTAGGATACGTTCTGGACTGACATTTTTTTCCCTTTTAGAATCTGGAATATATCACTCGACTGTGGTGCTTCCTCTGAAAGGTCAGCTGTGAGTTTGACTGGATGACTGGAGTTCCTCTGTAGGTCACTTGGTTTTTCTCACATGCACATCTAAGGATTTTTTCCCCCTTATGTTCAACTGCGAGCACTTGGTTATCATGTATCATGGTGATAAACTCTGTTAGGAGTACTGTGCCCCTCCTGGATGTTGTTTGCAAATTCTTTCTCCAGATTAGGGAAGTTTTCATTTATTATTTCAATGAATAACCCTTCAATCCCAATTTCTCTCTCTGTGTCTTCTGGAACTCACATAAATCTTATGTTGGGCCTGTTAATTGTGTTTTTAAATTTTTGGATACTTTTTTTTTTTTTTGGTGTGTTTTTCCTGGTGACAGGAAATATTTTCCAATTCTTGCTCTACTGTGTTTTTTAACTTCTGAAATGTCAGCTTTCATTTAATTTATTTCCTCTGTGACAAATTGCCCTACATGCACCAATTTCCCATATGGGTGATGGTTCATGTCATGGCTTCCCCACTTCCCATCTAGCTCCATGCTTATGGCCTGGGATAGCAGTTGAGAATGGCCCAAAGCGTTGGGAGCCTGCACATGTGTGGGGGATCCAAAGAAGGCTCCTGGCTCCAGATCACCTCAACTCTGGCCTTTGCAGCTACTTGGAGAATGAACTAGCAGATGGAATACTTTTATCTCTGTCTCTCCTCCTTTCTATAAATCTCATTTTCCAAGAAAAAATTTAAAACCTTAAAAAAAATCCTTGCTACCAAAAACTTACACTTTTATGAGAAATAGAAATCTTTAAATACACCTTGAAATGAGTTTGTACAAAGTCAAGAAGTTTTATGATTTATATCAGGATGTTTGACACAGAAAAGTCAATTGGTCTGTGTCTTAGTTTCTTCATTTGAACAGTACACACACACACACAATCACTATGCTTTCATTGCATTGAGGTGATGCAGTCAATAGAACCTAGTGAATTGTAAGCACCACGGTATTAATATTTTCTACCCCTCAAACTTTAAGCAAATATCTTTATACATTACCCATCCTGCAATATTTCATTTTGGTAAGAACATACAGTCCCTGACACCATGACAATGTGTAAGGCATCATCTGCAGCACCAGTGTTCTATGGGATGCTCCACTGATGATTTATCTCCCTGCTAAGGTACTTGGGAAACAAGCACATCATGGCCCAAGGACTTGGATCCATGCACCTATGTTGGAAACCTGGAAGAAGCTATATGCTCCTGGCTTAGGACCAGCCCAGCTCTAGCCATTGTGTTGATTTAAAAGGGATTGAACCATTAGATGGAAGACTCTCCCTCTGCTAGTCTCTCTATGCAATTCTTGATTTCAACTTAAATGATTTTTTGAAAATCAAATATTTTTGGAGAGTTCTGCTTTTCACCTAGCAGGGTAGTTGTGCTTGGCATGTGGGGATGCTGGAAAAGGCAGCATGGCCCTGGGGCAGGTGGCAAAGGTCAACCAGGTTGCGGCAATGAGGAGCTGGCCTGGCCCTGGAGGGGCCTCATTCAGACTTGCTAGAAGCACTGACAGGAGTACTAGAGGCATGGTGGGCACAGGGTAAGCAGGACTCGCCCTGGAGCTGAAGACAGAGCATGGTCCCTGCACCATGGAGTGCTTGTATGCTGGCTGAGCCAACCTGTCCTGGTGCCGGAGCAGTGGGCATGGTGGCAGGGATGATACCTACAAGTGCAGGGTGCGAAGAGGGCAGTAGCAGAGTTTTCCTAAAGGAGCTGCTTGCTGGCTAAGCCAGTCTGGCTCTTATGTTGCAGACGGGCCAGCTGGACCAGCATGTGTGGGTTTGACGTGTTGGTGGCCCAGCCTTCCGAACCCTGGAGCATTTGACAAGCAGGCTGGGGCATGGGAAGTGCCTCCTGGGCCCATCTGACCTGGCAGCACCAAGGCTGGTTGGTGGGTGGGTGTGCTGTGGGGCATGTTACTCTAGCCAAGCCGGTCTGTCCCTTGAGTGAGCTGCAGGCAGAGTGCCTGGAGAAGCCTGAGGGAGGCGTGACAGGCGGGCTAGAAGCACAGGCTTTGCTGGCTCTGAAGACATGTGTTTGCTGCAGCAGCAAAGGTAGGAATGCAGATGTGCTGTGGACCCAGGGGGAGTGAGGCTAGCCCTGAGGAGCAAGCTGGAGGGCAGGGGTGGCAGGGTCCCTGGCAGAGCCAGCCTAGAGCCTACAGCCTCTTGCAGTGCTAAAGCCCACACATTGTCCACCCACTGTAAACAATGGCAGCCTCCTCTGGCTTTCCAACTCACCCGGTTTTTACAGGTATATAACTCACTTTTCCATAAAAACCCACCTAACTCTCATGTCGAGGTCACTGTATTAAGGAAGGAGAGCTGACCCAGACTGGATGGTCCGTTTACCTGCCTATTTCAGAAACATTGCAGTTCAGCAAACAGGCCGGTGTCACAGGGTCACGGATAGAGGGGCCAGACCCTGGGCTGCACTTCATGAAGAGATGCTGAGGTGGCCTAGCAGCTGAAGTCTTCACCTTGAACATGCCAGGATCCCATATGAGCACTGGTTCTAATCCCAGCAGCCCTGATTCCCATCCAGCTCCCTGCTTGTGGCCTGAGAAAACCTTGGGACCCTGCACCTATGTGGGAGACCAGGAGGAAGTTCCTGGCTCCTGGCTTTGGAACGGCGCAGCACCAGCCTTTATGGTCACTTGGGGAATGAACCTTCCTCTCTGTCTCTCCTACCCTCTATCTATCTGACTTCGTGTTATAAACAAAATAAATTTAGAAAGAGAGAGAGAGAGACCTGGGCTGCAGACATCCACCTTTCCCTGGCTTCTCTGTCCACATTCCATTACTGCTAAGCCTCACCTCTCCTGGAACTCTGGAAAGTGCACACATCAGAAATACAAAGCATCATAGAATTAACATCTTTCCTGTCGCACCCAAACTGTGAACATTGCGTAAGTAATACACACATACAGGTGCTACGTTCACGGGATACTTGGAGACCTGAGACCAAGCAGGTAGTGGGGAGACCAAGAGTCAGAGTACTAGAACAGTGGAAGCACATGCTCAAGAGAGCTAGCCCCTCCCTTTCAGGGACCAATGTGAGTGCTTTTGAGGGGAGTGGTTACACAAAATGCAATACTGCCTGCTCTCAGGTTTCAGATAGGTGAACATCACAGGTAGGCAGGAGGAAACACCTACATGGTGGGATGGGATGTGGCTTCCAAGCTGGTCACCCTGACTGCGTGCCTAGCCCACAACATCGGGAGAAGTAAGCCACAGATTTTAGCCTGTTATTTCTGTGCAAGTTAGCAGAAATTCATGCCAATTGAGAATAAGTTTCTTTCTCTCTGCCCTTGGGGTGACTCATCTGAACCCCTCCCTGAGATGGTGCTTAAAAGAAACTATTTCTACCATTTTCCTCAAGTCTTTCCTCCCTTGGAGTCCCTCCTGCTGCTAGGGCAGGCCACCTTCCTTCTGCTTCTTAAGTAAACCCTGCTTTGCTAACTAGAGTTGTCTACATGAACATTTTTCATGAGGCAGGAAATAGGTTGTTGCAGTGTTTCATGTTGATTTCCCTCCACACTAGCCTGCTTTGCCCTGCAGCAGCAGGAAGGCTATGGGGGTGGGCAGGCTAGAAATGAGTGTTGTGGGGCCAAGCCCTTCTGGCCCTGGAAGAGATTCCAGGCAGGCCAGGGGTGTGGGAGATGACACTGGAGGGTCAGGTAAGGAGGCAGAGTGGGCATGTTGCATGGCAGGGGACTCAAGGTGTGCAGGTTGGGGCTGCAGGGTCACTGGCAGAAGGGGCCCAGCACTGGAGCGGCTGGTAAGCACACAGCCTGCTGAGGGAGCAGGATCACTGGCTGAGCTCGACTGGCTCTCGAGCAGTAGGCAGTGGACGGTGTGGCAGTGCTGATAGGCTAGAGGAACACTGGTGCCAGCTATCCGAGCCTGGCTCTGGATTGACAAACGGGTAGTGGAAGATGTTTTTTTAAAGAAGCACTTTTGCTCCACCCCCTTCCCTGCCCGCCACCCTATTCAGTCTGGCCCTGAAATGGAGGACTACAGTGCTGCAGGAGCAGGGACACTGGCCAGGATGACTTGGTTATGAAGCAGATGGCAGGTAGAGAGGGGACACACAGTGCACCTGCTTGTCTGGCTTGGCCCTGGAATAGCGGCCAGTGGGCTTCTTAGGCTCTGGACTTACCTCCGTGACTCATTGTCCCTGAAACACATGGTGTGCATACTGGTGGCACATGGGGATACCAACCAAGCAGCATGTGGGCCTGAGCTGCCTGCCAGCTAGGTCTGAGTGGTGCACTGGCCTAGGCAGCTGGGATGATGTGGCCCTGGAGCAGATGGAGTGCATGCTTAGGGCCATGAATGCTATATGGAGAAGCCTGGCCCTAGATCAGCTGGAAGGGGCAATGGTGAGGGAGGGTTAGAGGCACATGGAGTACCAGTTGAGCCCACTTGACCCTGGAGTGGCTTGCAGGCAAGCTGGGAATGGGGGGCTGAGCCACAGGGGGGCAGAGTTGTTAGTAGAGTGGACATCCTGCCTGCAGGGTCACAGGGGATGCCAGCTGAACTGGTCAGACTTTGCAGCAGCGGTCTATGAGCTGCCTGGCAGAGCAAGCCCCGAATACTGCTTGGTCTATGAGCAGCTTGTTGGGGGTGCCAAGTGGCTGGCAGTGCCCAGCTGGTTCTACAGCAGCAAGTGGAGCAGTGGGGCAGGTGTGCTGGTGTCTTGGGCAGAGTGGGCCTGGGCCTGGAGCAGCGGGATGCCTAGAGGTGCAGGGGTCATCATCCTAGCCCTTGTGGTTCTGGAGCAGGTGTCCGGCGAGCTAAGGGAGCAGGGGCACAGTCCAAACTGGCCTGTCCCCGAAGTGACCATCCTTGGGAGTATTAGAGGTACAGGATGAGCAGTGAGCGCTGACTGATTCTACCTGCTCTCAAGACACCTGTGGTGCGGAGGTTCAGGTGGACTAGGGGTAATGAGTCTGGTCAAGCAGTCCTGTCCCTGCAGCAAGGCACAAGGCAGGAGTGCTAGAGGCAGTGTAGGTGCTGGGTGAAAGGGTCTGGCATTGGAAGGCAGGCAGAGTGTGGTGCATGAGGGTTGGGGCCATGTAAGCTGGCACAGGCAGTCAGGCTCCACCCTGGAGCAGCGGGCGTCTTGACAGGTGGTAGAGTGGGGAGACAGGGGAGGCAGAGGCCAGCCCAGCGTACCTGGCCTGGGAGCAGCTGATAGGCAAGAGTTTGTCTGAGTGAAGAAGTCGGTGGCCTAGCTTGCCTGGCACTAGAGCTGCAGACCAGGCAGACTTGCTACAGGCTCATTGACGATGAGGGATAAGAGGGAACACAGGCTGAGCAGCCTGCACCTGGAGCACCAGAAAGTTTGATGGGGTATACCTGCTGTGGGGCAGGTGGATCCCCCCAAGCCGACATAGCCCTGTGGTGTGACAGTGGTTTGAGATGCGGTGCTGGGGACGCCAGCAGAGCTGTCTTGGCCCTGGAACAGGCAAGGGTCACTGTAAACACGTAGAGCACTGGCTGCGACCATGTGGCCCTGGTGCAGTGGGCTTGTGGGAGGCGGCATGCTAGAAGCCACTGTGCAACACCACAGCCTGGCTGACTTTGGAATGGCTGGCATGCAGGTTAGGATGGTTAGGCATGCGGGTACAACCTCGATGAGCCTGGAGTGGCATGTGGGATGAGTGGGCTTGAAGTGAAGGGACTGGCAGCTGAGCAGGCTTGCACATGTAGTGACTGGTGTTGCTACTGGGTGTTGGACTCACTGGCACCTTGCAGTGGACATCAGCTACTAGGAGAGTGGCACTGGCAGAGACAGCCTTGCACCAAAAAGGGGCAGAGGCTGTGGTGAGGAAATCATTCACTTGACTGCTGCTTACAATTACATTGACAAAGTAACTGATTATAAGCTTCCTAATAAACAGTGAGGTTGTTGTCGGTGACATGATCTCTTCAAATGAATCTTGCTTATTTTGTAGGATTGATTCTAAGCAAAGTGGTGTACCTTTGTAGAATCACAGTGTGTTCTCTCAGGGGTCCTATTTGGTAGCAACAGAAACCTTTTCAACAATGATCCCTATGCTCACTTTGTATCATTTCTCATGGAGTCCACATCCAGAACAGGATGTCTGAGCTTCTAATTCCATCAGTGTCAGGGATCTCCTGGATTCCCCCCACCCCGGCCTTTCACTTGACTGGCCATCATTGGGCCACTGCCTTGCTTGTTCAGCATCAATGGTAAGATGTGGGCATCTGGTCCGGTGACCCAGCTGGGTG
This sequence comes from Ochotona curzoniae, assembly GCF_017591425.1. NCBI lineage: Eukaryota > Metazoa > Chordata > Mammalia > Lagomorpha > Ochotonidae > Ochotona > Ochotona curzoniae. Next base: position 45,389 of record NW_024466885.1, read on the forward strand.
CTGACTGATTGCACAGCAGTGCTGTTAGCTAATACTGGGTTCTGTCAGAGCCACAGGCATACTTATCAGTTGGAGTTGAGAATTAGCCCAGCCATTCAGTCAGCACTGAGAACAACACAATTTTGTTTCTGGTTGTTTTATTGGACTTTATATAGAGACTCATCATACATTACTAGAACTGTACTTGTCTGTAAAGTTTTCAAAATTTACACTGAATAAATGTATATATAATAGTTAGGCATTTAAAATTATTTAAATCCATATGTAATGCATGTACACAGTTTTGTTTCACATGATTCCAACATCACAGTGATTTATAAATACATCAAAGTGCATCACAAAAAAGATTATTTTTAATAAAGCTTTATTTACCTGCTATTAGAAAGTCAGATTTCAGAGATAATGAGAGACAGAGAAGAAGATCTTGCATCTGCTGGTTCAACTCCCCAAGTGGCAACATTGACTGGACCTGAGATGATCTAAAGCCAGGAGCCAGGATTGTTCAGCATGGATTTCCCACATGTGTGCATGGTCCCAAGCTTTGAGCCATCCTCTACTGCCTTCCCAGGCCACAAGCAGGAAGCGGGAAGGGAAGTGGAGCAGCTGGGACATGAACTACTAAGCTACCACACCTTGTCCGAGAATGACTCTTATAGATCCTAATTGCAAAATTCATCCCATTGCAGAAGTTAAGTAAAGTGCTAGAATTTGAACTTCTGAGTGCCTATCAAGGATCCCATGAAGGCTCAAATTATCTGCTTGAAATAGAATCTGTTTATGTAATACAATAATACAAAATAGGACCCTGCACACACATACATGGATACCTGGATGAGGCTCCTGGCTTCACATCAACACAGCTCTGGCTGTTATGTCCACTTGTGAAGGGAACCAGCAGATGCAAGATATTTCTCTCTATCTCTCCTTCTTTATGTAAATCTCTTTCAAATAAATAAATAAATAAAAATTAGTAAAAGTTATTAAGAAAGAAATGCCATGTAAGTAATCAATGTCAAGGATATAAATGTGCCAGGATCCCATATGAGCACCAGTTGTAATCCCTGTGGGGAGTGGGGTGCTGAAGCCACTCCCCAGAATAAGAAAGCTGGAGGGGTTGTCACAAGATGGCCACTGGCCGAGGGCCGGGAGGCAGAGCTGGTCTTGCCAGCAAGTAAACAGGAAGTCACAGGGATAGGCTAATGCCCTCGCTGTGATTACTGGCCTATCACAGAGCGCCAAGTGGACCCACAGGGAGAAGTGATTGGTGGAAAATGATGTAAAAGTGGCCAGTAAGAGCCAGACGAAGGGCTAGACGGGACGGGCTGATGGACTGGGATGATGACGGACTGAGGCAAAGACGACAGACTGACGGTGGCGGACGGAGAAATACAAGGATGAGGGAGAAGAAGAACGGACAGGGGGAATGGTGCCAGAGAGAAAGTAGAAAAAAGGGACACTGACAGAAGCAATAAAAGCAGTACAGAGAGACGGGGATGAGAAAGATGGAGAGAAAGTCTGGGGGGTGATGAGGAGAAAGACTGGGGAAAGAACGAAGGCCGGGCGGCAAGAAGGGTGGTGGAGAGAGAGCTGTAGAAGCGGGAAGGAAAGCTTAGACCAATGGGGACAGGAGGCGGAGATAAGGATTTAAACGCAGCTGCTTTTGGCAGTGAGGGGTCTGGTTGCGGTTCAGGCTTTTTTGGGACCCTAAAGAGCATGCCTCGTGGTTTTAGTGTCACTGCTGGGCAGCGGCAACAGATCCCTGTAGTGATGAATTCCCATCCAGCTCCCTGCTTATGGAAAGCAGTTGAGGACAGCCCAAAGCGTTGGGATCCTGCACCCCTGTGGGAGACCTGGAAGAGCCTCCAGGCTCCAGGCTTCAGAATGGAACAGCGCTGGCCATTGCAGCTACTTGGGGAGCAAATCAGTGGACAGAAAATCTTCCTCTTTGCCTATCTTGTTGCCTGTATATTTGCATTTCCAAAAAATTTTTTTTTAATAAAAATCCCTAAATAAGATATTTAAAACAGAAAGCAAAAGACACAAATTGTGGAAACCAAATTACAGAAAAATACAAAGTGCATATCCTAGAAAATGTAAATATAATATGAATTACATATATCATTGTAGGTGTTGTTTGGCTAGATTGAATCTGGATAAGCCCGCTTCTCACTTTGTCTCTTACACATTATTCTGAATGTGCAATCATGAAATTATGAAGGAAATGGTAGCTAAAGGGTCGAATTTTAAAGAGCAGTTTGCTAGCTATCAATGTTCCTTCCGCGGATTCACTTCCCAAGTGATCACATGAGCTGGAGCTGCACAGACTTGAACCCACAGGCTAGGAATTTCCTCCAGTTCCCAAGTCTTAGGCCTTTCCTCCACTGCTTTCTCAGGGCACAGCAGGGAGCTGTGTGGATTAGAACCACATCCCATGGGGGATCCCAGCACATTCAAGGCAAGGATTTTAGAAGCTAGGCCACCACACTGGGCCCAGTTCTGCCTTTTAAAAAGTCAAATGAACCAATGGGGAAAAGAATGCCAATATGAAGAAGAAAAGCCTCAGAATCTGTTGAACATTCAGTGAGGTGTATCTGCATACACTTGTCATCTATTTCTGGGTTTCCAAACGTGAACATGAAATAGAAGAAAGGAGAGGCCAGGAGGTGGACTGATGTGAGAGGCGACAGCGGCCCCTGCTGTTGGAAGGCTCAAACTGCAGGAGAGGAGGCCACTTCCTGCCTGAGGTGAAGCCCCGCCCCTCACTCCCCCTCCCTCCAGAATCCTACCTGCCAGCCCCTCCTCCTTTGTGATTCTGATTGGCTGCGCATTGTCTGACGTCATGCGTAGTCATGGTGTGTGGGAGCGGTCCAATGAGGCGCGCCCAGGAAGCCCTGTGGCAGCAGGCAGGAGGTTGTTGTGGGCGCCGCCATAGGCGCCTTGCTCTTTGTGCTGGTGGAGAGGCGCAGGTGGCTGAGCCAGTGCTGCCCTGTGAGCTCCCTCCCCGCAGGAGCCTGTGCAGGACACCCGACTGGTGAGAAGCTGGGAAGGGTGAGTGTGTGAGAGCATCTCCTGAGGCCGCGGGGCGGGCGGGGGCCAGGAGGGGGACCTTGGGGTCCTCACTCTGCAGCACTGACCTTGAACACTAGGACTCAGAGTGGAACCCATTGTGCAGTGAGGAGGGGGGAGTGCCCAGGGACAGTTCGACCTGCATGTTGGGCATATTTCTTTTTTCTTTATGTAAAGGTATGTTTTGAGTTGAGCAACAGCGTCTCAGCCCCCAGCTCAGTCCTCAGTGAAGCTCCTCCTAAGGGTCTGGGGCAGTTTTCTTGTTGCTCACACCAGACCAGCACAGACTCCAGCAGTTAGAACAAACAGCCTTGTTTTCCTCCGAGTTTTGCTGCAAGGTTGAGGGGCAGCATGTGGTGCTGGCGTTGTGCTTGGCAGAGGCCTGGGGTGGCACAGCGACCTTGTAGACAAGCCAAGGGAGTGCACGGGGACTCACACAAAGGGGCTTCTCTAGAAGAACCTGAGGAAGGAGCTGTGAAGGCAGCACTACTGATTTATCCTGATGGCTTCTGGTATGTTGTCACCCATTCCCTTAAGTTCTCCCAATTGGGATTCAATGTCCCCATGAGTTGTAGAGGGAATAATTCAGGTTGAGCAGAGAGCATTAAGGCAGGGAATAAATCTCTGAATGTCCAGAACTCTTGCCTCAATGCCAAGTGCTGCTCTCTGCCCTGAAAATCACAACAGGAGTCATTATTTCCTCCAAGCTACAATTCAGTAAGTTGTTGTTTCTTCTTCTTCTTTTTTCTCTGTGTCACAAAATAAGCATTAGCTCTTCAGAAGAACTGTTTGCTGTGAACAATAGCATGGGATAGAGACATTGGGACTCCTGTGTCTCCATCAGAATGCCTGGGTTTCAGTTCTGTGCAAATGCAGTGTGCAGCTACTGCCCAGGCTGGGAGGCAGCAGACAGTGGCTTGGATACCAGTGTGAAAAAGCTGACTTATTTTTGTTGTTGTGGCTGTTTTAGGCATGTGGAAAGTCAGAGTGGATGAAAAAGTCTGCCAGTAATCAAGAAAATACTAAATTAACCTTCAAAATTTTACTAACTCTCCTTTTACTTACCTTAAGGGCACGCATGTTATTAGAATGTCAACTATTTGTGATCCCCCACTGAAACATTCACAGGGTCCTCACTACACTCGTTTTGTTTGTGTGAGTTTCAACACTTTTTAAAAAAAGATTATTTATTTTTATTGGAAAGGCAGATATACAGACAGAATAGTCAGAGAGGAGGGTTTTCCATCCAACGGTTCACTCCCCAAGTCACCCCAATGGCCTGTGCTGTACCAGTTCAAAGCTGGGAGCCAGGAACTTCCTCCAGGACTCCCACATTGGTGCTGGGTCCCAAGGCTTTAGGCCAGCTTCTACTACTTTCCCAGGGTCCAGCAGGGAGCTGGATGGGAAGTGGAACTGCCAGGACTAGAACTGGTGTCCATATGGGATCCTTGTGTGTTCAAGGCGAGGACTTTAGCCACTAGGCTACTGTGCCTGGCCCAAAACAATTTGTAACAAAGAGAAATGAAGTTATGCTCTGGTTTACTAAGTCCCCCTGAAAGATAACAGGATATTGGAGGTTGTGATTTACAGTGGCAGCTGGTGTGCTAAAACTGCAGGGTATCTATTTGGTTGCATCTAGTTTTTATAGGTAACCCCGTGGAACATTAATATTTTCTTTACCTATCCAAGGCTCCATTTCTTGGTGAAATATTAATGTCATCTAAAGAAATGATTGATGCACTCTGGGTTCTCTCAGCCTTGGCTACCTAGGGAGTAAAACCTTGGAAAAGGCCCAGGCAAATCCTAAGATAGTGTGCTTGGGATACACAGCAGTTTCATTTTGCATCCAGAGGTTGGGTTAGTCAGAGGATAATTTGTACTCACAAAGAATCTTTGTGAAGGTAAAGTTTTGGTGACCAAGAGCACTTATCAATTTGTGAGTGTATTTGTGACTGGTTTCATAAGTTATTTCAGGGTCCAATTTTGGTGGCAGAAAGGGTAAAAAAAAAAAATTATATATATATATCTATATTATATGTATTTGACTGGTTTAATAAAATGTTAATGCCATTTTGCTCAATATCTGGGACAATTATCTTGTTTAAATTTAATTTGATTTTTATTGGAAAGCAGATACACAGGATGGAGGAGAGACAGAGGAAGAATTTTCATTTCATTGATTCACTCACGAAGGGACTGCCAATGCCTGAGCTGCACTGATCCAAAACCAGGAGTCCAGAACCTCTACTGGGTCTCCCACATAGATGCAGGGTCCTCAGCACTTTGGGATGTCTTCGAGTGCTTTCCCAGGCCACAGGCAGGGAGTTGAATGGGAAGTGGGGTCCCATTAATGATTAAAACTGGAACTTACTTGGGATCCTAGCCCATGCAATGGGAGCCTTTGAACCACTGGGATACTGGGCTGGGGCCCCTAGCTTCTTAAAGTGGACAAAAGACTCGAAAGTGCTGACACCTGCTGTCCACTAACATTAACCTGCATCTTGAGATTGAGCCTTGATCCTGAGTCCTCTACAACTTGCAGATGATGAAATAATTGAATTGTTTTTGATTAGTTCTTGGTGATAAAGTGGTGTTAAGCAATGGATCACATCTGATGTTAGAAGTGATAGAAGAAAATCCCAGGGTTACAACCTTCCCTTGGGCAGCTTTACATATTATACCACAATGCTGGCCTTTGGTTTTGGGGTTTCTGTTTTGCTTTGTTGTTTATTTGTTTTGGTTTTTTGTGTGTGTGTTTTTTAGAAGCATTCATTCTTTCTTTTTTTTTTAAAGATTTATTTATTTATTGGAAAGTCAAATATACAGAGAGGAGGAGAGACAGAGAGGAAAATCTTCCTTCTGATGATTCACACTCCAAGTGAGCGCAATGGCCGATGCTCTGCCGATCCAAAGCCAGGAGCCAGGAACTTCTTTTTCTTGCTTTTTATTTCTCATATGCTAATTATGTCAAGTGTTTTCCATATGGGTCAATATTCTTAGGTTAGAAATTGTGGATAAATTCTGATGGTGTATGAAGTATTGTTAAGGTAGAAGGGTTGAGTCTAAGATTTGTTCCATGTGCACTTATTTATTTTGTGTTTCTCTAGGACTTGGTAGATTTTATTGTCTTCATGTAGTGTTGGCTGGGCACTGATACTGTAGCATTAACTTGTCCTGATCCCTGCCAGTCGGTGTGTACCTTCCCTTGCTGTTCTGTGAGATTTCCTTTCACATAATATGCTGTTGTATTTAGAATCACTGGGAAGAATCATGTGGTCTTCAAACTTATGTGTGAAAAGCTGCAGCAGTAGGGCCCAGCGTGATGGTGCAGTGGTTAAGGTCCTTGCCTTTCACACCCGGGATCCCATATGGGCGCTGGTTCTAATCCTGGTAGCCATGCTTCCCATGCAGCTCCCTGCCTGTGGCCTGGGAAAGCAGTCGAGGATGGCCCAAAGCTTTGAGACCCTGCACCTGTGTGTGAGACCTGGAAGAGGCTCCTGGCTTCAGGTTGCCTCAGCTCCAGCTGTTGCAGCCACCTGGGGAATGAATCATCGGACGGAAGATCTTCCTCTGTCTCTCCTCTCTGTATATCCGCCTTTCCAATAAAAACATAATAAAAATAAATCTTTTTAAAAAAAAAAGCTGCAGTAAACAGCCATACCACTTCTTGTTTTTAAATTACGTTTCTCGGGCCTGGCACAATGGTCTAGTGGCTCAAGTCCTTGCCTTGAATGCACCAGGATCCCATGTAAGAGCTTAGAATAACCGCTTGATTTTGCTTCTGTATATTGCTTTCTGCTGAGCAAGAGTAGAGCCATGTTGGAATAAATATAGAAAAGCTATTTCATGAAGGAAGTAAAAGTTTCAGTTTCCCAGACATGAACAAGGCAGCTGCAGGAATAAAAGAGATAAGGTAGCAAGGCCGGAGCAGGCAGCTGCAGGAATAAAAGAGATAAGGTAGCAAGGCCGGAGCAGGCAGCTGCAGGAATAAAAGAGATTCTAATCTTAAAGTAAAATGCCAGCTGTTATGCGAAGTTTGCGGTTTTGTCCTTTAAAAAGGTGCTTTAACCTGCTTGGGGCGCGCAGAGTCCTGGGTGCCTCCAGAGACTCTGTTGCCCATTCGCGAATGCCCAATAAAATCCTCATGCTTTTTACAGCCTCTGCTTTGTGACTTGTCTTGCCGAACGGAGTGGCTCCCTTTCCACGGGGTTGGACTCTCCCTGAGTCTAACACCCACATGTTCCCATGTTCTAATCCTGACAGTCCTGCTTCCAGGCCAGCTCCCTGCTTGCAGCCTGGGAAAGCAGTAAAGGACAACCCAAAGTCTTGGGGCCCTGCACCTGTGTGGGAGACCTGGAGGAAATTCCTGGCTCCTGGTTTCAGATTGGAACAATGCGGGCCATTGTGGTCACTTGGGAAGTGAATCACTGGACGGAAGATCTTCCTCTCTGTCTCTCCTAATCTTTGTATATCTGACTTTGCAATAAAAATAAATAAATCTTTAAAAAATGTTTTTCTCTTATTTCTAATATAATTTTTATTAATTTATTTCATTTGTACAAGTCATAGAGACAGAGTGATCTACCATCTGGTTAACTCCTTAAAGTCCTTCAAGATTGTGACAAGGTCAGGTCAAAAATTGGAGCCAGGAACTAAATCTGTGTCCATGATAGCAGGTGCAATGACTTACATACTTGAGAAAATCCCTGCCTGCTTTCAGGGAGTGCGTTAGCAATGAGATGGAATATGTTGTGGAGTGATAACACAAACACAGACAGTCCAGTGTGGGGTGAGCGTCTCCTAAGCAGTTTCTCATCCAATCTACCAGATGCCCTCATTTTTTAAATTTATTTTTTTCAGTTTTTTAAGGATCAGCTTTTAATTTACAAGAATTCTAAATGTACAGGATTCTCCTTTCAAAAAATTGTTACACACAATACAGTACAAAAATATTATCTTACACAACTAGTTCTGTCTCCGGGATTTCAGAGGAAGACTGGTTGTGCAGGTGCACCTGTGTTTTGGGGGCTGGGAATACCCCAGTTTCTGGTGGCTGCACTCGGATCCCAGCAGAGGGGTGAGGGGCGGCTGTGCGGGTCACAGGGAGGACACGGGGAGGTGAGGGGACCCTGCTTGATCCCCACCCACCTCTGGCTTCCTCTAGGGCTGCTGAGCGGTCAGGGCCGACCCTCCCTGCTGTGGGTGCCCTCCTGCAGGCCCCTTGCGAGTGTGAGCTGTGGTGGGCATGGGCACTGGGGGCTGTGGGGAGGGAGGGAAGGAGGGGCCGTCACCCTCTGGCCCCTCCCCAGGTGCGCACTCTACTCCTGCATTACTGCGAGGCGGCCCTGGTGACTGCAATAACTGAGTCATTGGATGGGCGATCCCAGCCGCCCGGAGTTATCTGTTCAACGTCCTGGTGGCCCAGGCCACCGTTAAAGCTGGAGGGTGGTTAGGCCGGTGCAGGGGTGGTGGGGAGGTGCAAGGTGCTCTCTCACCCTGTGGACTGCCTGGCACCTGCTACAGGTTCAGGATGCTGTCGATGGCACTTTGCAAGTGGTCCATGAGAGTGTTGTCCTGCGGACTGTGGCTCAAGTCGTGGCCTGGTCCACGTCTGGGGACTGGGACTTGCGCCGCTTGGCAGGTGGCAGCATGGGGGCCTCCCAGCTCGCATCCCCACCCTGTGCATGGGCGCGCTCGGGGTGGCACAGCGCGGTGGTGCGCTTCAGTAGCCGCTGGTACAGCTCATCCTCCACGGACGCCAACTCGCGGATGAGGCCGCTTCTGGCCTCATCCACCTTGGCGGGCAGGGGCGTGGCGCTGGTGGCTGCACGATCTCAGTAGCTCTTGCATAGCAGCAGGCGCGCTGGCCGGGTGGTGCAGGCCCAGGGGGTCTTGTGAGTGAGGGATGGCGCTGGCGGTGGTAGCTGGACCATGGTGCCGTTCATCTGGCCGGCCAGAAGTAATGATGGCGGGGATGGGTGCTGTGGGGCTAGGCGCTCTGGGGCGCAGGGAACGGCTGGTGCACGGGGTCCAGCGCTGTGTTTTGCACCACCTTGCTGAGCCCAGCCTCCTGTTTGATCTTGAGCTTGAGACCCATGCGCCTCATAGGTCCTGATGGGCGGGCGATTGTCGGAGGGCATGGGGCCGTCCTCATTGGCTTGCAGGGAGGAGGCATGAGGAGGAGGAGAGGAAGGAGGAAGTCCGGGCCCAAGTCACAGCGATCCACCAGCCCCACCATGCTGGATCACAAGCTTGGTGGAGGAGGACCACGTGGATCCATGACTGAACAGCCGATGTCCCTCAGAAGAGGCGGGGACCTGGAGGCCGAGAGCACAAGGAAGACAGGTACTCATTGGGTTTCTCCTTGGCCAGCTGTTTATCCAAGGCAAGGGTGGTCTTTTCCTCCTGAATGAACATTCGGTCAATCATGACCATCTCTGCCGAGGGGCTCACTCTCTGAGACTCCTCCAGGAGCAAGAGTCAATACTTACTGAGCATGGCCTGGGAGCATTTCAGTAGCTGGGAGGAGACCATCTCAAATTCCTCATCCACCTTGTGGTTGTCACTGGGGGAGGGGAGGGCGCCCTGGTACTTGTGGTAGGGTGCCAGGTGCTGCAGGGAGGGGAAGGTGGTCTTACAGTCGGGGTGCAACACACAGCCTTGGTGTTTGTGCAAATGCTCCAGGAGACAGGCCTCCTTGCTGGGTTGCAGTGCAGGGGCCTTCAGCTGTAGTTAAGGTACAGGGCCCTTGGTCACACTCAGGGCTGGGAGGCTGCCGGCAAATGGGGAGCAGAGGAGGGAGGCCTGTGTTGGCCATGGGTGCTGGGGCAAGGGCATGGCTGGGGGTGGCGGAGGTTCTGGAGGGGGCCTGGCCGCTGACCAGCACCAAGGTCGTGGGGCTGGCCAGGGCCTGTGGGGTGGCAGCAGAGGCCCCAACTGCTTTGTGCTGGAGGAGGATTCTGGAAGGTATCTGGTGGAATCTCTCCAGCAGGGCCTTTGACGGGAGAGGGGGCGGCCACCATCTGGACGGTCCATGGGGGTGGCATCAGGGGTACTACAGGCTCAGGGACCAGGTGGAGGCTCGGCGGGGGTGTGGGGGACTTGTGGGGGTCCCTGGCCAGCCGGGAACTGAAGCTGGAAGTCAGATGGCATGGGGCCGGGCACCCTGGCGGACATCTCAGAGGAAGCCACAGTGGAGGCCAGCGTGGGGTGGGGGCAGGAGGCAGTAGCCGCTCAGCTGTCAGAGGAGGCAGGGGTTGGGGACAGTGGGAGCTGGGGTGCTGGCATCCTGGGGGATACCCAGTGCGTTCTGGATAACAAAGATGCCTGGCAGGGTGGGTGGGGCCTGGGGTGGGGGACAGGGGTGCAGTGTGGGCTCAGAGGGGGGATGGGGCAGGCTCTGGGGCTGGGAAGGGGGTTGAGAATAGGGCCGGGAGAGGGTCGGGAGGGAGGCACGGGCGGATGTGGGGAGGGCGGGTGGGGGTTGTTTCCCAGTGGGGCCTGGTGAGGTAGCGAGGAAGTCGAAAAAGAACCTGGGCCCTTCAGCAGAGCGGCTGCCAGGGTGTGGGGCAGGAACATCTGTGGGGAGTCCTGAGTGAGGATGGCCATGGTAGCTGCGGGCGGTGGCTGCCCAAGGACCATCTTCTCCGGGCTGGATGCCAGGCCTGGGCTGGGCTGTAGGGTGCTGGCCTGAGGTGGGGCAGTGGCCTGGAGGGACTTCTGTACCTGCGCCTGCTGGAGGCCCAGGGGCAGTGGCGTGCTGGCTGCAGGGGGTGCTGGTGGGGTGGGCTGCATGGTGAGCACACCTCCCTGGTGGTAGTGGTGGAGGAGGCAGCTGCCGCAGCAGCGGGAAGAGCTGCTGGCTGCACCAGCCCATGGGGATGTTGAGCATGGCCATGGCGCTGGGAGGCAGGGTGACGCCCTGCAGGACTGTGGTGGTGGTGGTGTGGACCGCAGCTGTAGGCTGGCTCTGTGTGGGCAGGCTGCCCACCACCAGCAACATGGGCATCTGGAAGAGCGTGGGCTGGCCCACCTGGATGGGCGCCACAGAGAGGATGTGTGTGGCACTGCTGTGTGCACCCGAGGGTGGGGCCAGCATAGTGCCCAGGCTGATCGAGTTGCCAAGTTCTGGTTTGTGAGGATGGGGTTGGCGATGAGCTGTCCACTTGCATGAGATGTCACAACAGCCAGGATCTGGCCACCCACATTGGCTGGCAAGGAGGAGAGTGGTTGCGGGAGCTGGACGGTGGGGGTGCCAGGCAGTAGGAACTGGTTCTGGCCAGGCAGCTTGTGCTGGGCAGGGATGACGATACTGCTGCCCTGGTTCAGCAGGTGCACACTCATGGGCTTGCTCAGGGCACCCGGAGGCTGCGGTGGCACTGCCCCAGTTGCAGTGGTCAGTGGCTGCTTGAAGAGTCTGGCCTGCAAGGCAGGCATGGGGAAGCCTGACAATTTACCACATTCTGGCCAGCCTTGCCAGCTGCTATGAAGGTCAGGTTCTGCAGTGCCTTGGGCTGTGTTGTGAGTGAGTCTGGCTCATCCTGGATGATGAGTGTGGCACTGGCGGGTGCAAAGGGCTTAGGTGTCAGTTGGTACAGCTTGGGGGCAGTGCCCCTGCTGGCTTGGGCTGGATGGGCATGGGCGTATGGTGCAGGATCACATTGGGCGCTGGGACCAGTGGTGCCATGCCGAGGCCCAGAGCCACCTCCAGTGGCTGTTCCGAAGTTGCCCCACCAGTTGTGGCCTGATTGCCCCAGCATTGGCAAATACCGAGTTCCCATTGAGCCTGGTGGCTATGACGGCTGGGAGGTTCTTCTGGATGACCAGGCCAGCCTCTTGTAGGGAGAAGCCAGCAAAGGCCAGTGTCACGGGGTGGGTGGGTTAAGTGCCATTACAGGCTGGCCGACCACTTGGATGGGTGCCAGGCTGAGTTTGGCCACTGTGGCACCCCCAGGGCTGCCAATGGGCAGGCCCTGGAGGCCCAGAATGGACTGTAGGGTCACATTGCTGAGATATAATGGCTACACACTCAAGGCCTTGTTGACCACGTCCTGGGGCGGCACCAGGGCCTGGTGTGTCAGCACGGTGGGTGGGCCTGCAGCCCCAGCAGGTCAGAGCTGCCAGGGAAGAGCACGTGGGCCCCATGGCCATGGCAGTAGCACCTGCAGTCCCGGTAGGGCCAGCCTCAGCGTCTGCTGGCTGCTGGGTGGGTAGCTGGAAGGGGCCCAGGTCCAGCTCGGCCTCGGCCTCGAGGGTCTGCTCGGTGATGTTGGCTTCCTGCAGGCTTTGCTGGAGGATGTCGCAGGGCTGTTCGGCACCCCCACTGCCTGCCGCCCCACCTCCGGTGGCTGGCGAGCCCAGGATGTCATCTTCCAGGAAGTCCAGGTCCACACTGGGGGCCTGCTGGCTGGGCTCTGGGTTCAGATGGGTACTGGAAGCTTCCTGCACGTGCAGCCCCGGGCCTTCATAGAAGGCACCCTGGGCCTCGCCAGCATTGTCCAGGAGGTCATCACTGTCGAGCTTCTCGGATCCATGCAGGAAGTCATTGAGGGCCTGGGGGTCACAAATCACGTCCAGTAAGCATCTCCCGTCCTCATCATCCATCGTCACTGTGCTACAATCGAATCATGAAGGGAAGGAGGGGGTGTCTGCTCCAGGTCTACACAGGGCCCCCGGCTGGGGAATCCGAGAGCGTCTGTTTGGGGGACAGACTGATATTTGAGCAGCCATTGGCGCGGGGTCTCCGGGATGGCCCCTCACAGGCTGCAAAGGGAGGTCCCAGACAGAGCCGTGTGGCTGTGTCAGTCAGCGCATTGCCTGATTTCGTGGAGGCCACAAGGATATGTCTCTCATATATATATATATATTTTTTACAATCGTTACATGGTTAATTAGCGCATACAGGTTCAAAGGCTACAGGAAAGTGGGGAAGACTATTATTTCCATGTTCTCTTTTTTTCTGTATCTGGGGTAAAGAGGGGGATAAAGGGAGAAGCCCCAATCAGCCTCCCACCTATCCCGGTCATCGACACTGAGCATTCTCCGAGGGTCCTGCTCAAGGGGTTTTGATAGTTCAACAGTTATGAATTGCTGCCAATCAAGCCATTTTTTTTTTCTTTTTAAAATATTTATTTTTTGTTATTTATTTTTTATTATTTATTTTTTATCAGAAAGCCGGTTATACAGAGAGGCGGAGAGACAAAGAGGAAGATCTTCCATCAAATGATTCACTCACTAAGTGACCGCAATAGCCGGCACTGCATCAATCTGATGCTGGGAGCCAGGAGCTCTTCTGGGTCTCTCACATGGGTGCAGGGTCCCAATACTTTGGGCAATCCTTGACTGCTTTCCCAGGCCACATGCAGGGAGCTGGATGGGAAACGGGGTGCCTAGAATAGAACTGGTGACCATATGGGATCCCGGAGTGCTCAAGGCGAGGACCTTACCCACTAGGCCATGGCGCCAGGCCCCAATCTCTCCATTCTAAGCACAATGAAGTCGCTGCAGAATCCACTGATTGACATAGTTCATCTTAGCGTCTCCGTTTGCTCAGGTTTTCACTGCCAGCATATGGCTGGGGTAGCTGATTGATTCGATTTGCCCTCTGTTGTGGTGCCAGGTATCCTCTGCAGGTTCCAATAGACTGTCATATCCTCCATGTGTACCTGGTTGTGCTCTCCACTGCTCCGTCTGAGCCACTGAGGAGGCTAGGCTCTGGCACTTGTACTCCAGGGCGTACCATGGAACCTGCACTTCTCTTCATGGGTAGGATTCTGAGTGTGGCAGTTTGATTGGTGAAATTCCCAAAGAAACTTTGAGGTGATTCTGGACGAGATTCTTGTGTGTACTTGCAAATACTGGGCCGGGTACTGTCCATTGCCACAAACAGCTAGTGGTTGCAATTGCTAGTGTGGTTGTGTTTCCAGGCCTGGAACCAATGGGTGTTGCAGTCCAGCCTGATTCTGCCCAACACACACTTGACTCTCAGATAAACCAGTGGGAGCTGCAGACAAGGCGGAGACCCCCACAATAACCCCCACCAGGCCCATCCTCTGCCCTCGTTCCCATGCTTGCCAGTATGTGCAGCAGATTAGTTCAGTCTGTCCCACGTCCAGTTCAGCTGTCATACATGCAAATGAACATTAAAGCCTAGTTTAACCTAACCAGCTCCACTATCCAGCCCACTCACATGGTGGTGGGTGCCGTTCTGTCTAGCCACCCTGGCCCCAGTGCTGGTTTTCATGCTCTCCAGTGGGAGTGGCAATCCAAGAGGGAGTAGGTGCCACTATTTCCCTCCTAAATCACTCACCCCTGGATCATGTACTCTGCAGGTGGTTCTGTAGTTTAACTTGACAGATTAGCCACTGGTGCCAGCATCTGCTATCTGATGCTGTTGTAAAGCCCAGTCAACCCTCACCCATTCTGCTTTATGTTTGCACCAGTAGGGACAGTCAATCAAGCCTGGCTTTTCTCTGATCTGGCTCACATGAGGCCCACAGGTGTTATAGCCCTGCCTGGCATCAACTCATGCTGTCCAGTGAGTGAGATGTTCCAGCAGTGGGCCCTCCACCTTCCTCCTACCAGCTTTACCCCCTCCCTGGTTTCTACTAGCGCTGTGGCCCAGTCTTGCATGTTCCTTTTGTGCTTATAGTGCTTACCTGCAGGGTTTTGTCCTGACAGAGGAGTTGCCCAGATTGCTCCATCAGAACCTCTCCCAATGCCAGATTTTGCATATACTGGTGGGTCCATGAGCCAGTCCTACTCAGTCCACCTCCTGTCCTAACAGGAACAGTGGTTTTTCCTGACTGGCCTTCAACCCATTCTGGTTCTTATTTGTGGATGTTTCAGCATAGCTAAGGCTCATCCATACCCAAACACAGGTCACACATGGCTCAGTAGTGATTGAGACCAAGCTGAGTCCATCCCACAGCTACCCTACAGAACATCAGATGGTGTTGGAGTTTGGCCTGGCTTTGTGCATCCAGTCCCAGTCTACACTTGTGCCAAGGGAGACTGCAGCTGTATCATATCAGGATGTAGCACTCACTTCAGCCCCTGTGTTCCTCAGTGGGAACGCCAACTCAGCTAGGGTGTCTCCTTAGCTCCCTGTTCCAAGCCATAAATTGTGTGCATGCCAGTGGTTGCTCTGACTCAGCTTGGCATAACCTCTCACCTGTCTTGGCCTTTGCCTTTAATGTGATGCCCTAGCATCCCTGGCTCATGCAGACCAGTAGGTGTAAGAGCCTAGCTCAGCATGACTTGTGCTCCATCCTGATTTCTATTTTTGCTTGTGAGCTAAGGTTTGTTTGGCCCTGCCTGGTCTACCCTATTCCATTACCAACCCACACATTAGCCAGCCATTGGAGCTACAATTCCCAGCTTGTCCAACCCCCAAGCCTGGACCATGTGTTCACCAGCAGGAGCTATGACCCACCAGGGGAATTTCCCAGTTCCTCCACTTGGCTCACTCCCAGACCTGGTTCTCATATATGTCAGTGGGTGTTAGGCCAGTGTTGTGCATAGTCTGGCCTTTCCTTTGGCATTGCATGAGCTGGAGAACGTTGCAACCCAGCACACCCCAAACCCTAATTGGGATGCACATTTGGGTGCTGCTGCCTTAACCCACTCAGACTGTTGTTGGTTCCTTTACCCATGAGTGATGGCAGGCTCCCTGGTCACACCTAGCTTAGCCATCACCAGCCCAACTCTTGAGCTAACCAGTGGGACTAGTATTTCCACGGGTTTGACCTACACTTCTGCCACAGAATCTATCCCTGGAAATGGTTCTCTCATTTGTTGGTTCATGTCATGGCCCTGCCTAATGTGACCTGTCTCCTGATCCATGAATCTTTCAGGTGCTAGGATCTGGTCCTACTAGACAAGCTCCCAGCCTTAGCTTTTGCATGGACTGGTGTAAGGTGGTCAGCATTGTTTGGTGATAACAAGTTCTACACAGGAGTTAAAGGAGGCTGGTATATCAGTCTGACCCCATGAAGCTCATCTGGTCACTCCCCCAAACTACAAGGTCTCAGTACCCTCACTTACCTTCAAATGAAAAGTTACTCTGTCATTGGGAGTGTTCAGGATTGATTCACAACCCAGAAGCACAGTGGGCTGAACATGGAGGTACATAGGCAGCTATTTATAGCCCTAAAACCCTGGAACTCATCCCTGAATGGGCAGGAAGTTTTGGTTGTGAGGGTGTTGGAGGATTAGTAAAGGCTAAGAGGAATTGTATAAAAGTTGTTATTTTGGGCCCTGTGCAGTGGCCTAGCAGCTAGGGTCCTCGGCTTGAATGCGCCAGGATCCCATATGCAATCAGGTTCTGATCCCTACAGCTTACTTCTCATCCAGTTCCCTGGTTGTGGCCTGGGAAAGCAGTCGAGGATGGCGCAAAGCCTTTAGACCCTGCACCCGTTTGGGAGACCTGGAGGAAGTTCCTGGCTCCTGGCTTTGGATCGGTACAGCACCGGACATTGTGGTCACATTGTGAATCATTGGTTTGAAGATCTTTCTCTGTCTTTCCTCCTCTCTGTGTATCTGACTTGCAATAAAAATAAATAAAATCTTAAAAGAAAAAAAGAGGTTCTTTACCCACATATCAGATTCTCAAGATGCCATTAAACAAACAAACAAACAAAAAGCTGTTATTTTAAATTTTCCTGAAAGTCTCCAGTCATGGTGGGTAGTGCTGTGTCAGTGCGAGAAGGGCCAACACAGAGCCTGATGGGCCACTTGGTGCTGTCCAGTCTGGATCTTTGTGATGTGCACATCTACAGCAGGGAAGAGATACAAGTAACTGTTCTCCCATTTCAATCCAGCCTTCTGGATCAAAGTGTTTTCTTTTCTGTCAAACTTTCTAGTAAATAAAAAAAAATATATATATAAATAAATAGATATAAAGCAGAGAATATGATGGAGAGTGTGTGTGTGTGTATGTGTGTGTGTATGTATGTTTGTGTGATTTAGGGAAGAATCCCTGGTGGTGGTTGTTTTAAACATTTGTTTTTGTTGGAAATTCAGATTACAGAGAGAAAGAGAGATAGAAAAATCTTTCATCCATTGGTTCTCTTTCACAAGTGGCAGCAACAGCCAGAGCTGAGCTGATCCAAGGCCAGGAGCCAGGAGCACCTCCAGGGTCTCCCACCCAGCAGTTGTTCTCTTACCACCAAATGTACTGTGAACTTCACCTTGTTGTTTGAACTCTTGGTCTTTGCAGTCTGGATGTTACTTCAAAAGAGCTGTGTGTGTGTGTGTGTGTGTGTGTTGGGGGTGCCTTTTTGCTTGATGTGACTGTTTTCATGCCTTCAGTGATTAGAAAGTAGTGTAAAGATGGGATTAAAATGAAATTTCTTCTCACATTGCCATTACTGATTATTTACCGTGGGAAATTATTCATCTTTCTTTCTTTTTTTTTTCTGGAAAAGCAAGCTTTATTTCAAAGCAACCTGAAAACAGTCATGGGAGGATATTTACAAACTGGCAGGAGGGAGGGCACAATGGCGTTTCCATTTGGCAAGGCCAGAGTCTGACCACACAAACCCAGCGGAAACTTCTTAACAAACATGGGTGCTTGAAGATGCCCATCGTGTCTGTTATCCAAACATACTTTTGTTTCAGGAAAGATGACATCTAGGCCAATCTCTTGAGGGTTCCTGACATCTGCCCTCAGTTCGGCTCATCTCTGTCCATTGCAGCTCACTTGGCAAGTGAATCATCAGATGGAAGATCTTCCTCTCTGTCTCTCTTCCTTTCTGTATATCTGACTTTGCTATAGATAAAATAAATCTTAAGATAAGAAATACAAAGCATCTTAGCATTAATACCTTTACTGTTCCTCCCAAGCACTGAACAGAGATGGTGAGGAATACAGACATACAGAGTTCATGCTCAAGGACTTCCTGTCCTCGGAGTTTTTCCACAGGAAGCCAGAGAGCAAGCAGGTACTAGGGAGGCCAAGAGTTGGAGTGCAAGAGTGAGGGAAGCACGTGACCAAAAGTGTGAGCCCCTCTATTTCATGGGCCTTCATGGGGGCGTGGTAGGGAAGTGATTATACAACAATGCAGTTCTGCCCCTCCCAGGTTCCAGGTGATGATAAAGGAGCATCACAGGTGTGCAGAAGAGAATGCCTAGATGTTGGGTTGGGGTGTGGCTTCCAAGCCCATGACCATGAACTAGTTGCCTACCTCACAATATTGGGAGAAGGAAGTTACAAGCCTCACTTTCTTTTCTGGAATTTCTTTCTCTCTGCCCTTGGGCTGACTCTTGTGATCCCCCACCCCCAGTATGGTGCTTAAAATATACAATTTCCAACGTTTTCTTGGGTCTTTTCTCTCTTGGAGCCCCCTCCTGTCACTAGGACAGAAGCTATTTTCCTCCCTCTTATGAAATAAATCCTGCTTTGCAAACTGGAGTTCTCTGCATGAAAACTCTTTCATGTGAGACAAGAAACAGGTTGCTTCAGTGTTTCACTTTGAATTCCCTGCAACTCTCACCTGCCTTGTCCTGGAGCAGCAGGAAGTCTGTGGGGGTGGGCAGGCCAGAAGTGAGTGTTGGAGCTGCTTCCCAGCCAGCCTGGCCCTGGAGCATCTTGTAGGCAGGCCAGGGGTGTGGGAGAAGCCACTGAGAGTTCAGGTTTCGCGACAGGAACTCAGATATGCGGGCTGGGGCCTGCAGAACAGGCCAAGCCCTGGAATGGCTAGCAGGTGCACTGCCTGCTGAGGGAGTGGGACCACCTGCTAAGCCTGACTGGCTCTCAGCAGCGATGGTGGGTGGAGTGGCAGTGCTCATGGGCTAGAGGCACGCTTGCACCTGCTCACCAAGCCTGGCCTGGATGAGCAAGTGGGGCAGTGGAGGGCATTGGTTAGAGGTGCACTCTCCCCAGAGCACAGCTGGGTCTGGCCATGAAGGCAACGACTATAGTCCTGTGGAAGCAGGGACACCAGCCAGGATGACTTGACAATGAAGCAGATGGCAGGCAGACATGGGAGCAGAGTGCACAAGTTGTCTGGCTTGGCCCTGGCATAGCAGCTGTTGGGCACCTTGGGTCCTCAGGTTGCTGCCATAAAGAGCATTTAAAAGGAGATGTTGCAATTACATGTATATTGTAACAGTTTATTTATCAGAAGATCAGACTTCAATTTCATGTATCAATGATAAATATTTAGAAAATGCTACAAGTTATACCTTAACGACTATCATCAGCTATATCATGCATAGGTACTTGTTTCACAGTCTTCCTCATGAACATATCACCAAGCATGTAACCATTTTGAATGCTGATATAAAATCTAGAAGACAGAGAACATGAGTTCCCCTGTTACCTTGGAACAATGTAACAGTGGATTAGATTTTAATTTTATGCCAGTGTATTCTTGATACAATGCTTATATGTTTTAGAGATTACGTAGGAGGTTGCATTTAATCAGGTACAAACATTGTTCACAGGATACAAGAGGCTGGGTATTCTTAAGTTCACATTTAAAAAATATTGCTCTATTTACATCAAAGTTTAAGGTGTAGAAATCTGTAATTTAATATTCATTATTTTTGGAGGACTCTGTTGTAGCAAGTTACTGAACAAGTTTGGCAAGTAACATTTTTGTTTTGTTTTGTTTGTAAGTAGCTGTTACTTAACTTATCCAGAACCCAATCCCTCTGGATCGGGGTGGCTGTGAGTGAAGCATACAAAAGAGAAAAAAAAAAAAAGCTTATAACTTGGAAAAACTTCTTCTAGGTTTCCTATGCTGGTAAGATTTCCAAGGCTTCAGGCCCTCCACCAGTGCTTTCCCATGCCACAAGCAGGGAGCTGGATGGGAAGTGGAGCTGCCGGGACTACAGGCATATACATTTCGAGACATGAGGAGGCAGAGAAGGCTTTTATAAATTTCTAAATCACAGGAAGAAATATAAAACATGCCACACAAACTAGCACAGTAGGTGGGGACCCATTTCCCATTTGTAGCTTCAAATGAGTTTGGTTGTGTATACTGAAAACCAGCCATTGTGGCAATTCATTAGCAACATTATCAAAATTAGGGGTCTGGCATGATGGCTCAGTGGCTAAATCCTCGGCTTTCATTGCTGGGATCCTATATGTACACTGGTTCATGGCATAGCTGCTCCACTTCCTATCTAACTCCCTGCTGTGGCCTGGGAAGGCAGTAGATGATGGCCCAAATCCTTGAGACCCTGCACACACATGGAATACCTGGATGAAGCTCTTGGCTTCAGGTCAACTCGGTTCTGGCTATTGTGTCCACTTGTGAAGGGAACGAGCAGATTTAAGCTGTTTCTCTCTGTTTCTCCTTCTCTTTACAAATCTGTTTTCAATAAACAACAAAATATTAAAATAAATGAGTGAAAGTCATTAAGAAAGAAATGCCATGTAAATAATCAATTTCAGGAATATAAACACAATTATGGGATATAAACATCATCCTTCATAAAAC
Source organism: Ochotona curzoniae (assembly GCF_017591425.1). Classification (NCBI taxonomy): domain Eukaryota; kingdom Metazoa; phylum Chordata; class Mammalia; order Lagomorpha; family Ochotonidae; genus Ochotona; species Ochotona curzoniae. Next base: position 65,905 of record NW_024466885.1, read on the forward strand.
TTGTAATCATTCACAAATCTATGAAAAGATATTCTGAAACACTTGGGACTAATATGCTTTATTTCTTTTTTTAAGATTTTATTTATTTTTATTGGAAAGGCAGATATACAGAGAAGAGGAGAGTCAGAGAGGAAGATCTTGCATCTGATGATTCAATGCCCAAGTGAGCGCAACTGCCGGTGCTGCACCAATCCAAAGCCAGGAGCCAGGATCGACTTCCAGGTATCCCAAACAGGTGCAAGGTCTGAAAGCACTGGGCTGTCCTCAAATGCTTTCCCCTTACCACAAGCAGGGAGCTGGATGGGAAGTGGAGCTGCCGGGACTAGAACCAGAGCCCATATGGGATCTTCACGCATTGAAGTTGAGGACTTTAGCTGCTAGGCCAGGCTGCTGGGTGCGAAAATCAATAAAATCTTAAAAAGAAAAACAAAATGAAGATGACATTTTGACTCCTGTGTCTCTGTGATAATGCCTGTGTTTCATTTCTTTGCAAATGCAGTGTGCAGCTAATGCCCAGGCTGGGAGGCAGCAGGCAGTGTCTTGGGTACCAGTGTGAAAAACCTGACTTATTTTTGGTGTTGTGGCTGTTGCAGGCATGTGTTTGATGTCAGAGTGGATGAAAGAGTCTGCTCATTCAAGTGTTTGATGTCAGAGTGGATGAAAGAGTCTGCTCAGTCAATAATATAAACACTAAGTTAAGCTTCAAATTCTTAATATATCTCCTTTTACCTAACTTAAGTTCATACGTTTGATTAGAGTATGCTGAACTTAAGTTCCTCCATTAAAATAGTTTCACGGTCCTCACTACATTCTTTTTGTTGTTCTGAGTTTCAAAACACTAGGTAACAAACATACATGACTAACTGATCCTCTGATTCACTCATTCCTTCTGAACGATAGCAGTAGAATGGGGGTGGCCATTCAGAGTGGCAGCTGATGCTCTAAACCTGGAAGGCATCTATTGTGTTCCATGTATTTTATATAGGTAGTCCCTCGGAGCATTAATATTTTCTTTCCCCAGGCAGAGCTCCATTCCTTGGTGGCATAATAACATCATCTAAAGGAAACATTGATGCACTCTGGGTTCTCTCAGCCTTGGCTACCAAGGAGTAAAAGCTTTGGAAAGGCCCAGGTAAATCCTAGGACACAGCAGTTTCATTTTGCATCCACAAGCTGGTTTCACCAGAGGATATTTTGTAGTAAAAAAGGATCTGGGTGAAATAAAATTTTGGTGGCCTAGAGCACTTATCAGATAGTGAGTGTATTTGTGACTGGATTCATAAGTTATTTCAGGGAATAATTGCAGTGGTCCAATTCTGGTGGCAGAAAGAATAATTAACATTGTGAGTGTATTTGACTGGCTTAATAAAAAATTAGTGTCATTTGTGCTCAATATCTGGGACAATGGTCCTTTTTAAATTTTATTTTTATTGGAAAGCAGATATACTGAGAGGAGAAAAGACAGAGAGGAAGATCTTCCATTCTTTGATTCACTCCCCAAGTGGCCACAGTCATTGTGTATAGAGATTGAGCTTGACCCTGAAGCCTCTACTAATTGCAGATATTGAAATAATACAATTGTGTTGTGATTCCTTGTTGGTGGTAAATTGGTATTAAGCAAAGATAGCACATGTGGTGTTAAAAAAAAATCAGAGGCCACAGCATTCAGTTAATCTTAAATGTGTGTTTACATCAAAGAGGTAAGATGCTGGAGGAGACACTGCAGGCTGTGAGGAGTTCCCGGGTCCACACTGTCACATTTCTGTTTGCTTAGGATTCCCTCCATCAGTGCAGTGAGCCCCCCTGGGCACTGTGTCCTCAGTGAGAGTGATCCCCAAGGCCTGGGAACGTGGGGAAGCTGCTGAGTGTGGGTGTCCCTGTGAAGTGTAAGCAGGCTGCTTCCCAGAGCTCATTCTCTGTCATGTCCTGGTGCTTTGATTCAGAGTTTGCTCACTTAGGCAGGAATGCTGTGTCCTGATTTGGGTGTGTTACATCTTTGCTGTCTTGCATGGAACCTGAGTTTATGCAATGGACTCAAAGAAAGAAAACTAAATTCTTGACAGTTTTATTTTCTGTGAGACTGTAAATACTATAAACTGCAAACCTATTGAGAAAAAACTCCTTGTCAGTTCAGTTCTTGGCCTCTGCTCTTCCATCCCCAGAGGTGACTAAATCCTAGTACTGTCTGAGAACTGATGTTTGTGATTTCTTATAGTGAATTTTTAAAACTGATATTGTATGGTAAATAAATCTTAAAGATATCTCTTTGTTTATTTTTTATTTATTTTTTTTTAAAGATTTATTTTTATTATTTTTTATTGGAAAGGCGGATATACAGAGAGGAGAGACAGAGAGGAAGATCTTCCGTCCGATGATTCACTCCCCAAGTGAGCGCAACGGGTCGATACTATGCCGATCCGAAGCCAGGAGCCTCTTCCGGGTCTCCCATGCGGGTGCAGGGTCCCAAAGCTTTGGGCCGTCCTCGACTGCCTTCCCAGGCCACAGGCAGGGAGCTGGAAGGGAAGCGGGGCTGCCGGGATTAGAACCGGCGCCCATATGGGATCCCGGGCGTGCAAGGCGAGGACTCAACCACTTGCGCCACCGCGCCGGGCCCTCTTTGTTTATTTTTGTTTTTTTAAATGTTTTTTGTTTCATTTTTTTATGCTAAATGAGAGTTCAAGTATGAGGCAGGGCCTGGTGAGGTTGCCTAGCAGCTAAAGTCCTCACCTTGAGTGTGCCAGGATCTCATATGGACACTGGTTATAATCCCTGCGGTCCTGCTTCCCATCCAGCTCCCTGCATGTGGCCTGGGAAAGCAGTCAAGGACGGCCCAAAGCCTTGGGACCCTGGACCTGTGTGGGAGACATGGAAGAGTTCCTGGCTTAGGATCGGCACAGCACCTGCCATTGTGGTCACTTATAGAGTGAAACAGCGAACTGGAAATATTTCTGTCTCTCTTCCTCTATCTCTCTCTCTGTATGTATCTGACTTTGAAATAAAAATAAATAAAGCTTAAAAACAAGATGGAGAGAAAGACAGATGTCTTCTACCCACTGGCTCACTATTCAGGTGGCTAAAATAACTAGTGCTGCACCAAGCTGAGTCCTGGAGCCTGCAGCTTCCTCCAGGTCTTGCATGTGCATGATCAGGGCCCAGGCACTTGGGTGATCTTCCATTGCTTTTCCCAGGAGATTCACAGAGAGCTGGGCTGGAAGTGGAACAGCTGATTCTATATGGGATGTTGGTGTTGCAGTTGGCAGCTTTACACATTATACCCGATGCTAGGCTTTTCTTTATTTTTTGGTATGATGACAGTATTTTTCTTGCTTTCTTATTTTACATTTGCTAATTCATTGCTAGTATTTTGCATATGGGAAAATTTATGTTACAGACTGCATAAATTCTAATGGTGTAAGAAGTATGGGCAGGGTAGAAGGATCACAGTCCAACATTTCCTCCATTTACACATATTTTGAGTTTCTTTAGAATTTGGATTGACATTATTTTCTTCATCTCGTGTTAACTGAGATCTCTAATCAGATTGCTAAGTAGCAGTCCCCACTGACTCAGTTGTTACAATGTTGTGTTAGCTAATAGTTATTACTGTCAGTCAGTGTGTACTTTCCTTTGCCTTTCTATGAGATTTTCCTTTAAAAAATGCACTGCTCTGTTTAGAATCACTTGGAAGAAGCAGCATGTGGTCTGCAAAACTGTGTGAAAAGCTGCACCAAACATCCATGCCAATTCTTGTTTTGAAATTATTTTTTCTCATCATTTTTTAGAGTAATTCTTGTTAGCATATTCCATTCATAGAAATCATGAAGAAAGAGTGATACATCATGTGCTGGTTAATCCCTTCAAGCCCTGCAAGATTGTGAAATGTTCAAGGTATAAACAGGAGCCAGGAACTAAATCCTAGCCCATTTTAGCCAGTGCAAAGACTCGCATACTTGAGAAATTTCTTGCTTGCATCCAGAGAGTGAGTTTGTAGCAAGATGAAACTTGTTGTGGAGTGATAACACAAACACAGGAAGTCCAGTGTAGGGTGAGCATCTCCTAAGCAGTTTCTCATCCACTCTACTAGATGCCCACATCTCCTCAATTTAACTGAATATTTTAGATGGTGCATATTCTGTCCTCTATTAAGATTTCAAGGATGTATCTCCTGAATTTTGAGTGTTTCCCTAGAGTCTGTAAAGTATATTTGTAACTAAACTAAACCCAATTGTAAATAACACTGTCTCATTTCTTTCGAAATTCAGGTATATTCTCAATTTCTTGAGAGGTTCAGATATAGTCCCAACTGTTTTCTCCTATGCTGTGTGTAATTTTTGTCATTCATTTACTTAGTATCAAGAGCAATAATTTTGTTCATTTTTGGTAGTGTCCTTTTGAATAAAGACTTACATGTTAAAAGGCATCAGAATGGAGAAAGTGAATGCTTGTACCATCATTTGGTGTCATACACTTTCAGTGACCCAACATGCAAAAATCACATTGTACTTTTGGATTAATTTCTCTATTCATTTGCTTAAAAGCACATGAGAGGCAGCAGTTGTAGTGTGATATTCACTTTCTGGTGTAGTTCCCTGCTCATGTGCTTGCAAGATTTTCACATTTAAGTAAATAAGTAAATTGTTTTTAAATAATGAAAAAGTTGGGAGTAAGGAAAACCCCAGGGCCTATGGAAATTTATCATAACATAATAACAAAAGCTAAAAAGTAGAATTAAGGTTATATTTTTCTGGAAAAAAAGAAAGAACCTAACATGATAGCCTAGTTGCTACAGTCCTAATCTTGCATGTGTCAGGATCCCATAAGGGCATAATTTCTTGTCCCAGATGCTCCAATTACTATCCAGCTCTCTGCTTGTGACCTGGGAAAAAGTAGAGGACAGCCCAAAGTCTTGAGACTCTGCATGTGCATGAGACACCCAGAAGAAGCTCTTGGCTCCTGGATTCAAATCAGCTCAACTCCGGCTCCTGTGGCCACGTGGGCAGTGAGCCAGTGGATGGAAGATGTTTCTCTCTGGTCCCTTCTCTGTAAATCTGAATTTCCAGTGAAAATGAATAAATACTTTACAAAACAAAAATTCAATAGAGAATTTAAAAGTGCTAAGTTTATTTTATACAGTGAGGTTGGGACTGTTTAAATTTATTAGATATTGTTACTGTGAAGGGATGATTATTATTTTTAAAACTTCTACTGAATTTTAATCAACACATACTTGAATACTGTCACAAGGTACAGTGCAGTATTTGTGTACAGATACAGCCTAAGCTGAGTAAACCAGGTGCCCAGATATCCATGTACCTTTGTTTATACAGTAAACAGGGTGCTCGGTTCCATTTTTCTGCATAAGCCTATGGTATTGTGAACTGTAGTCACCACACACTGGGATGGGACATTGGATCTTGTTCCTTTTGTCTCACTTTCTTTGCTACCTGTTCTACCTTCTTCCTTTCCCCAGGCCTCACTCTTCTCAGTCTGTAATAATCACCACTCAAAGTGCAGCTGTGAGCATTTGAGTTATATATATAACATGTTAGATCTGTTTGTACATTTTCCTGATTTTATCATATCCAATTTCTTTTTTTTTTTAATTTTTATAAGATTTTATTTTGACATTTTTTACATAGTTAATTAGGGTAAGAAGGTTCAAGGGCTACATGAAAGTGGATAATACTAGTATGTTTTCCATATTGTTACCTTCATGTTTAAAGGGGGTTATTTAAGGGAGAAGGCCCACCCAATTTCCCACCCTCCCCAGGTCCCAGATGTAGGGCATGCTCTGAGGTTCTTGCTCAAGTGGTTTTGATATTGCCACAGTTATGAATCGCTGTCAATCTTGCCACTCCAAGCACTATGAGATCTTTGAAAAATCAACTGATTGACATAGTCCATCATAGCTGAGATGGTTGGTTGACCTGTTCTGTCTTCTCTCTTTTCTTCGTTAGGGTTCTGAGTCCAGCATTTAGATTAGGAAGATCTCCAAAGAAACTTCTTGTATGTGCTAACAAGTACAGGGCCTGGCACCGTCCATCGCTCCAATCAGCTGGTGGTTGCAATTGCTGGGTTGGTTCTGTTTTCACTCCCGACTTCCACTGGAACCAATGGGTGTTGCAGTCCAGCCTGGTTCTGCCCAGCACATACTTGGCCCTCACATAAACCAGCGGGAGCTGCAGCCTAGGTTGGAGCGACCCACAATAACCCCCACCAGGCCCACTCCCTACCCTGGTTTGCCAGTAAGTGTAGCAGTAATCCAGTCTGTCCCACACCCCATTCCACCCCAGCCGCTATCTTAGTTATCTTAGTTTTATGTCCTGTGAAAGTGGTAACCCAAGAGGGATGAGCCCACTATTTCCCTCCCAGGCCTCTCCCACTCCCAGATTCCAGTTGATGCTGGAATCTCTTTTGCAGCAAATAACAATATTTTATTTTTAATGGCTGAATACAGTCTTGATGTTCATTAGGTTTCATTATCAACAAAATCAGGGAAAAAATGAAGAAGCAAAAAATGTTGAGTCTCTTGATTCCCATTTCTGTGCATTTCATTTCCTTCTGTTATTTACTTTCTTTGGGAAAATATTAAATAACAGTGAAAAGTTAGCATTCTTATTTGATTGCATATCTTGGAAGAAATATCTCAGTATACCTCAGTTGAAGTATATTTGAATATTTGTAGGTTTGCTCAACTTATATATGCACATTAATATAAACTAAATATAGCATTTTACTGCATGTTTTCAGTAAGATGGTTTGAATAATGCTTCATCCTGCTTGTGTGAGGTATTTGGTGTGTTGATTTGCATTTTTTGCCCCAATTTCTACATCCTCGGGCTAGATGCGCTTTGATTATCATGTGCGCATATATTGGTGTTGTTGAATTCACTTTATGTGAGGAGTTTTACCTTTGTTTTTATCAAGCATACTGGTTTATGATTTTTTAAACTAGACTTCTGGGGTATGAAGTTGTTTCAGAAGAAGTATTCAGAAATAAATACACCAAAGTCTAACCAGAAGTAAGGCTGCTGGGTTAGAGCCAGTGCCCATATGGTATCTTGGCACTTGCAAGGCAAGGACTTTAGCCGCTAGTCTACTATGCAGGGCCCTAATTTTCTTAATCTAGCTAAAGATGTATTAATTTTGTCTTTAAAAATTTCAGTATTTTCATTGTCTTCAGTATTGCTTAATATATAGTTTATTCATTTCTTCACCAATCTTTATTTCTAATTTCCTTGTACTACCCCTAGGTTTTTTTGTTTTTTTAATTTTTCTGGTACTTTGAGATCAATACTTTAGTTGCTTATTTAACTTTCAGTTTTTGCTATTGTTATTTTAAGTGTTAGGCATCTAAAGTCATAACCTTTGGTTTCTATCTCTGATGGTGGGTTTTTTCTCATTGGCAGTAAGAAGTAGAGTGGAAAATAAGAATGTATTGTGGTTGCCATAAAAATACGCTATAGAATGTCTGTCTTGAATCCCAGTAATTCATTTCTTGTGTTTCTAATGACTGAAAGTTTAAAAGCAAGGTGGTATTAGATTTGGTTTCTGCTGAGGTCACTCCCTGGCCGACTCAGAGCCTCCATCTTTCTGTACCCTCACATGGTGTTTCCTGTGTCCATGTGCATTTTTTTCTAAAGGAACCTAAGGCATTTTGAAACATTCTCAGTTACCATAGTTTCTGGTAATTGCCTTCTTTAAAAACATATTCAAGATTTGATCAAGGCAGGGTGACTTAGTGTTATTTGAAGTTAGAACTTGTTCCTCCCCCCACATCATGATCAGGTGAAATGCATACTGCACTCCAGGCAACTGCGACTCAGAACACAGGCCTCCACCTCCTGCTGACTGCCAGCAGATGACCTCTGTTTTTCTATCTTCAGTTGCCTGCTGCCAGAACCATGCTCAGGCTGAGTGGTGCTGAGAGAAAGGGGCCCAGGGCCTTTAAGGGCGATGAGGCTCTTGATTGATCCTGAGGACACCTAGATCCCATCTTCACCATATGCAGTGTCCACTGTGGGGGAATCTCTATAGAAGCAGCACATTTGCATTGACTTTGGATTGAAAGTATTAGATATTAGGGAGGAGTCCAGAGAGGACTGGTTTTCTTTTCTTTTTTCTTTCCTTTTCTTTTCTTTCTTTTGAAATAAACATTGTTTTAAAATGTATTTTTATTTGAAAGGCAGCATTACAGAAAAAGAAAGAGAAAAAGCAGGGACAGAGAGGCATCTTCCATCTGCTGGTTCCCTTCCTAACTGTCCTCATTAGCTGAAGGTAGCTGGTGCTAGTGAAGAGCTTGGAGTTTTTCCTAGCCCTTCAACATAAGCACAGGTGCTCAAGGACTTGGACCATCCTTACTTCTTTCCTAGCCATTAGCAGGGAGCTGGATTGTAAGTGGAATGGCCCAAGCTGAAGCAGCACCCATATGGGATGACAGCACTGATGGTGGATGCTTAGCCAAGGATGCTGGTGCCATCTTGCTGTGTGTTTTTGTTTTAGAGGCCAGGACAGAGAGCATGAAGAGATTACTCTCAGAGCCTGGTTCCCTACCCAAATTGTTGTACCATATTAGATTAAGTTAAAACTGGGAACTAAAGAGGCATGTATGGCATCGCAGCAAGTTTATTAAGTTATATAGATACCCATGCTATCCTTCAAGATTGCTAGCTCAGGATTTGGCTGCTGCTGCTGCTTTTTATTTTTTTTAGATTTATTTATTTATTGTAAAGTCAGATATACAGAGAGAGGAGGAAAGAGAGAGACGAAGATCTTCCATCCAATGATTCACTCCCTAAGTGAGTGCAACAGCCGATGCTATGCCAATCTGAAGACAGGATCCAGGAACCTCTTCCAGGTATCCCACATGGGTTCAGGGTCCCAAAGCTTTGGTCCATCCTGGACTGCTTTCCCAGACCACAAGCAGGGAGCTGAATGGGAAGTGGAGCTGCCAGGATCAAAACCGGTGCCCATATGGGATCCTGGCCCATTCAAGGAGAGGACTTTAGCCACTAGGCCACAACGCTGGGCCCTTGGCTACTTCTAATTAGCAACTTCCTGGATAGACTGAAAAAATATCCCACCAAACTGGGTTTCTCACTATCCCTATGGGAGCATGGATAGAATTCTCACTTCTAGCTTTGACTTGACTCATCTGTATACCTGACTTTCCAAATAATAATAATGATAGTAATAATAATAACAAAAATAATAAATCTGTAAGAAAAAAGACTTCCTCCTTTCTAGTTTTGGCATGACTCAGCTTGACTCTTGTACATGTGGATAACATGAACCACCAAATGTAAGCTTTGTTTGCATTTCAAATAAATAAATAAATAATTGTTACTGGCTGGAAGCTATGTGTTAAATCCAAGTATTCAACATAACTGAAATTTCTGCTTGAATTTCGCATTTCAGTGATGCCATAGGGTGGATTTGTGCTGGCACATATAATGAAATCAGGCATGGTGCTTGCATTCAAACCAGGCACTCTGGGTTTTGTTGCTCCTAAGCAGAAATATTATCACTTTGATTAACTCCAACAGTTTTTACAAAGTAAAAATAGCTAAAAATTGATGGTAGCGCCTCAGGTATACTTTGGCAGTGAAAAACTGGGCAAATGGAGACTCTGTGAAGGACTATGTTAACCAGTGGATTCTGCAGCGATTTCTTCATGCTTGGAGTGGTGAGATTGGCTGCAATTCATAACTGTTGAACTATCAAAACCACTTGAGCAAGACCCTTGGAGCATGCCCCACATCAGGGACCTGGGATGGGTGGGAGACTGGGTGGGATTTCTCCCTTTAAATCCCCCTTTACCTCAGACACATGAAGGAAACAATGTGGAAATAACAGTCTTACCCATTTTCCTGTAGCTCCTGAACTTTTTTTACCCTAATTAACTATGTAAAATTGTCAAAAATATAAGAGAAAATGGGGAAAAAAAAAGGCTTTGCAGAAAAAAAAATTATGGTGGTGATGGTCATAATTGAAAAACAATGAATTTAGTTTCTAAATTTTGTGGTGAGTTCTTAGGTGATTTTTAACACTGTAACTGGATGCAATAAATCATTTCAAAATTTTCAGGTGCATTTTACTAGGTCACATTCCAATCTGCATTAACGTGATTTTCCTCTATAGGGTATTTTGCATTTGAATATAAATGTAACCATGAGGGATGGTCACAGCAGTTACACAAATTACAGTGATAGTTTCAGGTCCAGAGGTTTTGGTTAAAGGAAACATTATTGTGCTTGTCTTTGAAGAATAGGCTATAAAATGAATAAATTCTTAAACAAAAAACTACAGCATGCCAGGGCCTGGCATGCTGGCCTAGAGGTTAAAGCACTCACCTTGAACACGCCAGGATCCCATATGCACCAGTACTAATCCTAGCAGCCCCACTTCCTATCCAGCTCCCTGCTTGTGGCCTGGGAAAGTAGTTGAGGACAGCCCAAAGCCTTAAAACCCTGCACCCATGTGGGAGATCTGGAAGAATTTCCTGGCTCCTGGATTTGTATCAGTGCATACCAGCCATTGCAGTTACTTGGGGAGTGAATAATCGGGTGGAAGATATTTAAAAATATATGAGCAGACACCTAAGGTACATGAGAATATTTTTAGTAGTAATGAGTCAAGAAGACTAACCTTTGGTGCTTGCGTTGTGGTGTAGTGTGTTAGATCACTGCTGGTCATCCTGCATAGAATATTGCAGTGCCATGGGATAAAGGAAATCCACAAGCCCAGGGAATTGTATCATAAAATAAAAATAAAATAGATGGGAAAAAAGGAGTAGAATGCCCAAAAATGTATGAAAATGTCAGTTGTACAAGTGTCTTTGTGAAGTTCTCTTAATTGAATTTGAAATGTAATTCTTTATTACTCACCAAGATATACCCACAAATCAACTTAAAATAGTTGTTCTAGAAACAGTATGTTTCTTTGCAGTCATTTTCGTAAATACTATGTATGTTTGAAAGGTAAATTGCAGAGAGAAGAGAGATGTTCCATCAGTGGGTTCATTCACTCTTAAGAAGTCAGAGCCCTGCCGTGCTTAGTCCAGCACCAGGAATCCATCTCGGATTCCAAGGGGGTTCTTGGAACCCACACAGTGTGTTCCAGGCACAGTAGCAGGATACTGCATTCTAAGTGTTACATAGCCAGTAGGCATAAATAAGGCATGTGGGTATCAGATATGATCTATCCCAAACAGCAGCCCAGCTTCCTGTATCATGACATTCACTCATTTGAGTCTGATGATTATCTCTCGCTGTTGCCATAATGTAATTTTTAATGAGGTAAAGTAAAAACAATTCTCAAACTATGTTGCTGTCATATTTATGGATGTCCTAATGGCTAAGGCAAATGAAATGGCAAAGTCAAGTGTCATTGAGGGTTTAGGAACTGGGAAGTGTCATTGAAGACTTGGGAACTTTCATTTGGAACAATTACTAGAAAACTTTATAGATTACATATTATATTCAAGTTTCATATATAGTTATAGACAGAATAACTTTGAATGTAGAAATATTGAAGCACTTAATACCATCCAGTTATTTTTCTGAAGCATACATTTTAGTGACAATATGGTTTTTCTGTGATTTTGTAATTTTAACAATAGTTGTTGCAAAAATAGTGCTTTGCAGTAACATTGATTTTTTGATTTTTTAAACATTTTCATTGGATACTCAGATTTACAGTAGCAGAGACAGAAAGATCTTCCATCTGCTGCCTCACTCCCCAGGTCACCACAGTAGCTGGAGTTGAGCCAAACGGAAGCCAGGAGCCAGGAGCTTCTTGTGAGTTTCCCATACGGGTGCAGGCTCACAAGGTATTGTTCTGTCCTTGACTGCTTTCCCAGGCCACAGGCAGGGTGCTTGATGGGAAATATAGCAGCCAGGATATAAACCAGCATCCATATGGATCCCTGTATGTGCAAGGTGAGGAATTTAGTCACTAGGCTACAGTGCAAGTCCCAGTAACATTATTTTTAAATAAATAGTAATTGTTTGCATTGACCTACAGACTACATGAGTTTAATCACTGCCAGTTATTGAAATTATTGTTACTGTTTCAAGGATGCCTTCTTGGCACTTGTAAGGCACTATTCTTGCCCAGGGAAGCTGATGGCTTTTATTTCTCCAGCCACTGTGTCTGCCTCCAAGTTGACGTTGCTTAGCACAGTAGGAACCATGGAAGAGGCTAGGAACAATTAAGACCAATGCATAACTCCCTGTCTCCACCTTCTCTTGCAGGTGTAGCCCTGCAGCCTGCTACATGCTTCCCAGGCTGGAGAACACCAACACACCTTCAGTAAGTTGTTTGTTTACTTCTCAGCTTGCTTTACATGGTATTTGAGGAGCGTTTTAATAGTTTTTAAGCCAAAAGGAAAAAAAAATGTGAGAGGAAGAAGGTAAAATTTTGATAACTAAACATTGGAACTGTCAAAGCTGATTGAAACTTCCTCTCCAGGTTTTCCGATAAGATTTATGTTTTTTAAAAGGTTATATATTTTTATTGCAAAATCAGATATACAGAGAGTAAGAGAGACAGAGAGGAAGATCTTCTGGCAATGATTCACTTGCCAAATGCCCTGTGCTTGCCAAAATGAAGCCAAAAGCTCAAATAGTCTTCTGCATCTCCCACGTGGGTGCAGGGTCCCAAGGCTTTGGGCCGTCCTTGACTGCTTTCCCAGGCCACGAGCAGAGAGCTGGATGGGAATTGGAGATGCCTGGATCAGAATCGGCACCCATATGTAATCCTAGCACGTTCAAGGTGAGGACATAGCTGCTAGACATCTGTAATTTGCCCTGTCTTGAGATATATTGACAATAAGTTGACAGTGGTATTAAAATGAATAAAACAGTGTAAGGGTGTGTCAGTATGGTGAGATGAGTGCATGTAATTACAGTGCACTTAATTCTCATCCTGGCTCCTCCACCCTTTCCATCTAGCCTCCTACTGTTGCATCTGAGAAGCATCTGGTGGTGGTGTAAATACTTGCATATGTCCCACCCACATGTGAGATGCAAGAGGGAGATCTGGAGTCAGTCTGACACAGCCACAGCTAGTTAACACATTCAGAAAAAAAAAAAAAACTGCACAAAACATCTGTTTTTCTGTCATTCATCCTGTCAAGTGAATAGTGACATTGTAAAAGCAGTGCAAGTATCTTTCCATCTAGGTTCAAGGTTAGTTTTCCAGCAGTGGTATTTACATTATACAAAATGCCAGATAACATCATTGTATATCAGGTATGGGATGAGTAGAAGGTTCAGTGGGAAAAGCAAGCTGACTTTTGAATACCAGATTTGTTTATTTAAATAATCCTTGTGACATGTTTTGAGATAACATGTTACACTGCTGCTTTCAATGCCAGAATTCTATGTAAGGACCAGTTAAGTCCCTGATGTTCCCCTTCTGATCTACTTCCCTGCTAATGTGCTTGGGAGATAGAAGAAAATGTCCCAGTTCCTTGGACACCTGCACCCCTGTGGAGGATCAGAATGGAGTTCAGGCTCCTGGTTTTGTCCTGGGCCTTGCTGCCTCTTGTGGCCACATGGGGAGTAAACAAGTGGTGGGGAGATCTTTCTGTCTGACTGGCTTTGACTGTTGCTTTGCTTTGTAATTCTCACTTTTAAGTAAGTAAATTGTGTTTTTTTTTTTTATTTAAAAAGCCACTATTCTTTATATCCTGTTAATTGGGGACTGTTTAAATTCTTTTTTAAAAAATATTTTTATTTTTGGTGATTTTTACATAGTTGTTTAGGGCGGTTGGTCAAGGCTACAGGAAGTTAGGTGAGATCACCATTTCCACATTCTCTTTTTTTTCCTTCCGGTCATGGGGGAAGGGAGGAGATAAATGGAGAAGCCACATCCAGCCTTCCAACCATCCCATGATCCCTGATGTGGGGCATGCTCTGAGGGTCCTACTCATGAGGTTTTGATAGTTCAACAGTTCTGAATTACTGCTGATCTCGCCATTCCAAGCACAATGAAATCTCCAGAATTGGTTGATATAGTCCATCTTAGAATCTCCGTTTGCCCATGTATTCACCTCCAGCACTCTTTGGGGTAGTTGATTGGTTTGTTCTATTTTTTTCTGATTTTATGATTATTATTATCATTTTATGATACAGTTCTATATTCCCTATCCCCTCCCCAATTCCCTCCCTTTCACCTAGTTCCTCTCTATCATTACTAACATATAGTTCTTCATACATAGTCATATGTCCATCATTGTAGGCATGGATGATGGCACAGAGTCCAGAATCCTATTGTCAAGATATAGTAAACAGTTTCATTGTAAGTCCATCTTTGTCTGCAAGAACAAAGGCATACTATACTGCATCCTCACATCTGGATGTTAGTCTCCATTTCACAGCTACTGTACTTCCCCTTAAATGAAAAGTCATAATACAAAATCAACAATAGAAAGAAAATAGAAATTTACAATGCCATGAAGTTAAATGACATGTTACTAGATATGACAGTCTCCATTACACAGCTACTATGCATCCCCTTTAGTGAAAAGCCACAAAACAAAATCAACATCAGGAAGAAAGAAGAAATTAGCAACACCAAGAAGTTAAATAACATGCTATTAAATGAGTAACATGTAGCTGAAGAAATAAAAATCAAGAACCTTCTTGAAGAAAATGATGCCACTGCATGATCTACGAGTCATTGAATGATTTAATCAAAAGAAAGTGTTTTGAAGAGAGGAAACCAACAGAAAACAACAAAACCCATGCAATATAGTTTCTGCTGATCTTTGTTGGTGAAGTGTATCTCCTCCAGACAATAAACAGATGGGTTTTGTTTTTTTAATCCAGTCTACTAATCTGTAATGTTTGATTGAGCTTAGGCCTTTCACATTCAGGTTTAATATGTATGGGTGGTACTTTGGTCCTGTCATTTTAAGAATGGGTTGTTCATTGGTTCAGTCTTCTGTTGTCATTTTACTGGGATGTTCTTCCTGTTTGCCTTTGGTTTTGGTGAGTGCTATTCCTCTTTGTTGTGGGCTAAGGAGTTGACTAGCACTCCCTAAGCCAAGCACTACAGGGAGTGGGCTTGGGACTAGAAGCACCTGGTCTCAGCTGTATCCAATATGCGCTAATGTGAGTGCATGGTAAAGAGTAAACAAGAAGTAGGTGAAAGGTCAAGACGGAAGGTAATAAAGCCTCTCTGAGGCTTCAGAGAGAGACTTCCACCATCCCAGGTCTTCAGTCGGTGCCTCAATCCCTCAGACCCCTCGACGTGTCCCCGTTACTCGTGCTGTTAGTCGTAACACCTCTTCTCTGTCAAGAGAACATCTTTATGGATCATTTGTAGGGCAGGTTTGAAAGAGGCAAATTCTTTGAACTTTTCTTTACTCTAGAAGAATTTTATTTCATTTTCAAAGACAAAAGAAAACTTAGCTGGATATGTTATCCTAGGCTGAAATTTTTTTTTTAGAATCTGGAATATGTCGCTCCATTCTCTTCTTGCCAGTAGAGTTTCCTGTGAGAGCTCTCCTGTGAGTTTAATTGGCATTCCTTTATATGTCAGCTGATTTTTTTCACCTGCACATTTAAGGATCTTTTCCTTATGTTCAATTGATGAGAGCTTGATAATCATATGTCTTGGTGAAGATCGCTTTTGATCAAGCCTGTTAGGAGTTTGTGCCCCTCCTGGATCTTGTTTCCCAATTCTTTCTCCAGATTGGGGACATTTTCCTTTATTATGTCATTAAATACATTTGCAAACTCAGCTTTGCATTCTGCACCTTCTGGGACTCCCATAATTTTTACATTTGGCCGCTTAATAGTGTCTTTCAATGCTTGAATACTTTTTTTGGCCTGATCCAGCTCTGCTTCCAGCTTTTTGTTTGCTTCCCCTCTGGTGACAGGAAATGTCTTCCAATTCTGAGATTCTTTCTTCTGCTTGCTTCATTCAATTTTGGAGACTCCCCACTGTGCTTTTAATTTACTCTACTGTGTCCTTAATTTTTGATATGCCAGCCTTGATATGCTTTATTGCTTCCTTAAATTCTTTGATCTTTTGCATGAGCTTCTAATTTTTGATCAGAAGCTTTAAAATGAGTCTGATGGAATGTGTCAGTGTCTTCCTCAGTTAACTCTGAGGTTGGCACAGAGTTTTGCTTCATTGCAGGAGAGTTATCAGTAATATTCATTGTGCCTTTGTCTCTTCTTTTTCTCTTGCTCATTTTAGTTCTGTTTAGCAGAGTCTTCTCCTTGGGTCAGGTTTCTAAGCTGTGTCACCCACAGGTCTACAATGCGATTTTACTTATTGCAGTTGGTACACAATTTTGCTTGTAGCCACCTGTGCCACAACCTCCAGAGAGTTCCACGTGTGGGTTCTTATGCCAGATTTCCACCATGGTCTCTGTAACCCCAGCTCTTGGCTCACCCTTCTCCACCTCCTGTAATACTGTGTTGAGGCGGCACCATTGTCTCTGCAACCTTTCTCCCATTTCCGGTTGGAGCAGGTCCAAGGATTAGAGAGACACAAGGTGTCCTGTGTAATTAGATTGTTGGTGGTGCTGATCTTGGTGGAACCTGTTGGATGATAAGTCTGGGTGCCACACGGACCTATTTTGACCCATACAATGCCACAGTCGGTGTTATTTTCCTGTGGGACGAGTGCAATCAATGAAACTCAGTTAGTTCTCACAAGCTCAGCACATGTGCAGTTCATTGTTGTCCCCTGCCGTCCTAAAGCTATTGCCGCAGTGTTCAAAATGGTGTCTGACATAAGAGTTCTTGATCTGCTGGCCATGGGGTCTGAGGGCTACCCAGACCTGTCTTGGGTGGAACCTGTAGAATGCCACATTGCTGCAATTCACAGAGTCAGAAATGAGTTCACTCCCAGCTCTGTGTTTGCTCATCCTTGCCCTTGCCTTTGCCTGCTTTTGCAAAATGGCACCCAATTCAGCTTTAGGGTTCTGACTGGGCTATGAAATCCACCCTATTCTCACACTTCCCATCTGAGATCGGCTGCTCTGTCTCTGCTCCTGGTCAGATCAAATGGATCAGCAGGATGAACAGTTCTTTGTCTGGGTTTACCTCCCAAGCTCCCAGTGAAAGTCCCTTCCCACCTGGTTGCTGGTGGAGTTCCAGCAGTTGGTGGAGTTCAGATGGCCATTAGCTGAATGCTGCTGGAGTATCAGTCACTGCAACACCACCCCATTGTGTCCGCTGCTTCCCTGTGCCTGTCAGTCTCCAGGTCCCTCTCTTCTGCTGTTCTGTCCTCTCCTATTTCCTGGAATATGTCCTCTCTGCTTCATACTGTTTAAATGTTTTTCTGTCCATTTAAACATGTCCTTACCCTATTCCACCATCTTGATTCTGGTTTGTTCTATTCTTTGTGCTTTGTTATGGTACCAAGTGTTCTCTGCATGCTCCAATGTATTGCTATATCCTCCATGTGTACCTGAATATGCTGTCCACTGCTCCATCGAAGCCACTGAGGCCTGGCTCTGACAAATGCCCTCCATGGTCAGTCATGGAACCTGCAGTTCTCTCCATGGTTGGAGTTCTGAATCCAGTGATTCAGTTGGGGGATCTCCAAAGAAACTTCATCTGATGTGATCCCAGACCTGATTCTTGTGTGTGCATGCCAATAGAAGCTCCAGCACATTCCATCACCTCCTATCAGCTTATGCACATATTGTTGGTTGATATTGCTGGATCAGATCTGCCTCCAGCCCTCTTTTCCATAGAAACCAATGAGTGTGTATCAGAGAGGTGCCTATTGTTTCCCTCATGGGCTCTCTCCCATTCCTGGATCTTGCACTCTCCAGGTGTTTCTGCCACTTAGCTTGAAAGAGTATCTGCCCCACCCCCCGATACCCCCCTTGATCCATCAGCTAGGTGATGCTGTGGCAAAGCCCATCCAACCCAACCCTACCCCAGTCTGGCTTATATATATCCAGTAGGTACAGTCTGTCCATCTTGGATTTTCCTTGTTGCATTAAACTTGCAGGTCAGCAGATGTTATAGCCTTGCCTGGACTAGTCTGCCCAAATACCAGCTGTCACATTCACCAGTAGGAGTAGTGGCTCAGTGGGGGAGCTCCCTGCAGCCCCCCTACTGGGTTTCCCTGCTTTCCCATGGGTCTCACTTATCATGGTTATGTGCTGTGGCCCAGTCTGGCATAGCATAGTTCACCTTGGCATTTGTCATTGAGTCCTACAGCCTAGCCTGGCCCAGCTTGCTCAGAATTCAAACTCACATAGGTGGGGCCTACAGCCTAGCCAGTCCAACTGATTGCCAGTCCCATCCATAATGTGAGTTGTGTAGTGTTGCAGCACAACTCGGCCTGATCCACATACCATTCTGGCTCTCAGATTTGCCAGTAAGTGATATGAACCGGCCAACCCAGTTTGCCCCAGACCTGAGCCAAAGGTATGCCCTTGGGTACCATAACCTGGCCTGGTCTAGGCTGCTCCCTGTCTTGGTTCTTGTGCTCACCTGCAGGGACTGTGTCCCAACAAAGGAATTCCACAAACTCCTCCTTGAGAGCTTATCCCAATGGCAGATCAGTGAGTTCATGGTGCAGCCCTACTTTGTCCATCTACTGTCTTAGCAGCAACAGTGGTCTTTCCTGATTAGCCCTCAACCCATTCTGGTTTTTTTTTTTTTTTTTTTTTTTTTTCTGTTGGGCATTACAGCCCAGGGCCAGGATGGTCCACACCCTGACACAGCTCATACATAGCTCAACAGGGAGAAATGTAGCCTAGTCCATCCTACATTAAGCCTTGTTATGAGCACCAGTGCGTGCTGGAGTCTAGCTCAGTCTGGCACACACCAGACCTAGTCGACACTTGTGTCAAAAGAGACTGCAGCCATGTCAAGACCAGATAACAGCTCCTACTCAGGCCCTCACACTTTTAAGTAGGAACCATAACCCAGTCAGGGTATACCCCTCACTCCCCAGCCAGGCCTGTCCCCAGCCATAGATGTTGCTTGTGCCAATGGTTGCTCTGACCCATCTTGGCATAGTCCATCACATGTCTTGGCTTTTGCTTTCAAATGCTGGAGCCTGGCCAGACCCAGCTTGCCCCTGTCCCAACTCGAGCTGGTGAGTACTGTAACCTAGACCTGCTCAGTCTACCTATCCCTGGCCCACGAAAACTGGTAGGTGTGTCAGCCTAGCCGGAATGACCTATGCTCTTTCCTGGTTTCTTCACTTGCTTGTGAGCTAAAGTTTTTGCCCTACTGGGTCTGCCCCTTGTACAACCAACCCACACATTTGCCAACCTGGGGAGTTAACTTGTCCACCTTGTCTCCTTGCCAGACCCGCAGACCTGAATCATGTGCTCAGCAGCAGGAGCTATGACCCAGCAGGAGAGTTTCCCAAGTTCTCCCACTTTGCCTATTCCCAGACCTGGATCTCACTCATGTCAGTGGGTTCTAGGCACTTGACTGGCATAATCTTGGCCTTTGTGAGCTTATGAATGTTGCGGCCCAGCCTGCTTCACACCCTCTTTTAGGATGCATATGCTAGTGCTGCAGCCTGGACCTGCCCGTATTATTTGCAGTGTCTGTACCTACAAATGATGACAGGTTCTGTGGTCACACCTAGCTCAACCCATCACCCTCCCAGCTCCTGAGCTAACCAGTGGGACTTGTATTTCCACAGGTTTAGGCTCACATATCTCCCACAGAATCTACCCCTGGGCCTGGTTCTCTCACATGCTGGTGTCATGGCCCTGCCTAATATGACCCATCCTTGTTCAGATGGTGGGATCTAGCTTTGTCAGACAGATCCCCAGCCCTAACTTTTGCATGGACTAGCATGTGGTGGTCAGCAATATTCCTTACTAAGAATTGCTACTCAGGACTCCCATATGGGCTGGTGCATCAGTCTCACCCATAGACTGCTTCTGGTCTCTCCCCTCCAAACCACTATGTCTCAGTCCCCTCATTTTCCTGCAAGTGCAGTGGCCCTGTCACTGCGAGTCCCTCAGGATTAATTTCTTACCTCCATGTACAGTGGCCTTTTCCATGAATGTCTCTAGGTAACAATTCCACACCCCAAGACTGTAAAGCTCGCCTCTGGGTGAAGCCAGCAGATGAAGCCTTGTGTGAGTTGGTGCTCTGGCTACCCACAATCCCAGGATTCCCTCAGCACTTGGCATCGGTGAATATTGCTAGTGTTCCAAGTATGGAGTCCAAGCTGACTCAGGTACTCCCAGCAGCTGCCATGCTGCAGCAGCTCCATTAACACTGCCAGCTTTCAAATGCTAGAGCGCCTTTTTGTTTTTTTTTTTAAGATTTATTTTTTATTATTTTCTCAATGGAAAGGTGGGTATACAGAGAGGAGAGACAGAGAGGAAGATCTTCCGTCCGATGATTCACTCCCCAAGTGAGCGCAATGGTCGATGCTATGCTGACCCAAAGCCAGGAGCCTCTTCCGGGTCTCCCACGCTTGTGCAGGGTCCCAAAGCTTTGAGCCGTCCTCGACTGCTTTCCCGGGCCACAGGCAGGGAGCTGGAAGGGAAGCGGGGCTGCCGGGATAGTACCGGCACCCATATGGGATCCTGGGCGTGCAAGGTGAGGACCTTAACCACTTGCGCCACCGTGCCAGGCCCAAATCTAGAATCAAATTAATTTTGTACCTTTTAGTTTACTAATTTAGTATGTGTTTATTTCTTTGCCTTTTATTTTCTTACCTTGTCTACTTTATTTGGGTGAATATTAAATTACATAACAATAAAAAGTAGTCATTCTAATTTGGTTACGTATCTTATAGGAAATGCTTTTGGTTTTTTGGCATTCATTTGTGTGATGGCTATAGGTTTGTTATCTATAGATATTATTTTATTGAGTTCTATTTCTGTGTACCTCAACTGAGGTAGATTTGGAAGTATTTATAGATTTGTAGATTTCTTCAACTTACCTATATAAGTTATTTCAAAATAAATGTAGAAATTCATTGAGTGCTTTCTATAAGATAATTTTAATGATGCTTGTTCTTCATTCTGTTAATTTTCATTTATTGGCCCATTTTCTACATTCTCTAGTTAGGTGCACCTTGGCTAGTACATGTGAGCTTATTGTTGTGATGTTTCATTTATTTTACATATATTATAGAAATGTTTTTATTAAAGATTTATTTATTGCAAAATCAGATATATAAAGTATAGGAGAGACTTAGATGGTTTTCTTCCCAATGGGGAAGCGTCGGCTGCTGGGATTATAACCAGTGACCATATGGCATCCTGGTGCATGCAATACAAGGACTTTAGCAACAAGGCCACCGTTCTCGGCCCTGTGATAAGAATTTTACATCTATTTTATCAGGTAATTGGTCTATGCCTTTTAAATTATTTTAAGCTAGATTTCTGGACTGTAAGCAATTATTTCAGAAGGAGCATTAAGTAAATATATAGAGAAATCATTGTACAGCAATGGAGATTGCATTTTTAATGAGCAAATCCATCTCCCCCCCCCCTCACCATTTTAAACAGTCAGACATAGAAGATCTTCCTAGTGTTGATTCAGTCTAGTTTAGGAATCCAAGTACTGTTAGGCTCAGCATAATTATGGAATGGTTTTCTTCATTTTAATTTTTTACCATAATTCTAGAAAATTTGGTGTTAATTTGGTAGAATTTAGTAGTGAAGACAACTAGTGTTGACCTTTGGTTTGAAGAGATTTATTGCTGATTCATTAACTGCCTATTTTATCAAGTTTTTTGGTGTCTTTCTGATTCAGTTTGTAGCCTAATGCTAAGTATCCAGAAATTAAGCATTTTGTATGATTTATTTGTTTATAACTATTGTTTACACTCCCTAGGGATCCATTGCACATCCATTTTTCCAGTGAAGATTTATTTTATCAGGCCTGACATGGTGGCCTAGCAGCTAAAATCCTCACCTTGTGCATGCCAGGATCCCATAGGGCAACGGTTCTAATCTCGTCAAAGCCGCTTCCCATCCAGCTCCCTGCTTGTGGCCTGAGAATGCAGTCAAGGATGGCCAAAAGCCTTGGGACCCTGCACCCGCATGGGAGACCTGGGGGAGATTCCTGGCTCCTGGCTTCAGATTGGTGCAGTGCCAGCCATTGCAACCACGTGGTTTGTGAATCATCGGACGGATATCTTCCTGTCTCTTCCCCTCTCTGTATGTGTGACTTTGCAATTAATAAAAAATTGTTAAAAAAATTAATTTATCGATATGCAAATCAGAACTATAGAGAAAGAGGGAGAGTTAGAGAGATCTTCCTTCTGTTTTAATCCCTCTCTAAGTGACCACAATCGTTAAAGCAGGACCAGTTTGAAGCTTCTTCCCAGTTCTCCGAGATCAATACAGGGAATCAAGCATTGGGACATCCTGTGCATTCCCACATGCACTAGAAGGGAGCTGGATCAGAAAGAAAGGAGTTATGCCTTTGCAGTGACCTAGTGGATAAAGTCCTTGCCTTACACATGCTGGGATTCCATATGGGTGTTGGTTTTAATCCTGGTGGCTCCACTTCCCATCCAGCTCCCTGATTGTGGCATGGGAAATCAGTGGATAATAATAATAATAATAATTTGTCAAATACCAGGACACAGGAAGTTCCATGTGTTGTTCAATTTGGCAACTTTTATCTTTAAAGCTCCTTGTGACCTTAACAACATATACATCCCCTGTTCAGTACAAAATGATCAAAGGACCTCAGTAGGTAGTTCTCAAAATGTAGCCATTTGAGAAATGTAAATCAAAATCACAATGAGATATCTCAACCCTGTCAGAATGGCTATTATTATTTGGAAGAAATTGGTAACAATTACTGGTGAGGATGTCAAAAATGGAAACTTTTATACATTGCTGATGGAGTTATAGATTAAGTCAACATGTGAAAATAATATCAAATTTCTTAAAGGTTTAAAAATAAGATTGCTGGGCTCAAAATGGTAAACTAGCAAGCAAATTCCTTGCCTTGAATGTGCTGGGATCCCATATGGGCACCGGTTCAAATCCCAACAACCCTGCTCCCCATCCAGCTCCCTGCCAGTGGCCTGGAAAAGTAACCTTGGGACCCTGTACCTGCATGGGAGACCTGGAAGAACTCGTGATTCTTGGCTTTGGATCAGCAGAACACTAGCCATTGAGGCCCTTTGGACAGTAAATCATTGGAAGGAAGACCTTCCTCTCTGTCACTCTTTGTCTCTGTATATGTGACTTTGCAATCAAAATAAATAAACCTTTAAGAAAAAGCTTAAATTAAATAAAAAAGATTAAATTTCAATAAGACTGCTGTAAGTTTACATTTTCACTACTAGTTGTATTTTCTGAGTTATGAACATGTTGTATGAAAGAGATACCATCTTTTTTATAGCAGCACTATTCATAATGCACAAGATGTGGAATGAATTGAGGTGTCCATCATTAGATAATTAAATAAGGAACATGTAGCATATGTGTAAATGAAATTCTGTGTATTATATCAAAGTGAGTGTAACTAGAGTGCAAGATATTAAGTGAAATAAGCTAAATACAGGGCCTGGTGGTATGGCCTAGTGCATAAAGTCCTCGCCTTGAACACACCAGGATCCCATATGGGCGCAAGTTCTAATCCCAGCAATCCCACTTCCCATCCAGCTCCCTGCTTGTGTCCTGGGAAAGCAGTGGAGGACGACCCAAAACCTTTGGACCCTGCACCCATGTGGGATACCCGGAAGAAGTTCCTGGATTCTGGCTTCGGACTGTCATAGAATCAGCCTTTGCGCTCACTTGGGAGTGAATCATCAGATGGGAGATCTTCCTCTCCCTATATCTGACTTTCTAATAAATAAATAAATTGTAAAAAAAAAAAAGAGTAACAGGGTAAAAGGGAGGATTCAAAAGAAGTATCATACTGTTAAATGTATGTATATCTGCTACATTAGCTGTTTTTATGTTAAAATTAGTAAATAAATTACTGGAACAAAAGGCAAACCCAGAAAATTGGTAAATGCTAAAGGGCTTCCAGAACATTTAAAAAAAAATTAGGTTTGCTGCAGCATGGCATTTATCTTATATGTATACCTTCTGTTCAGCTGGCAGGCTGTGACTGGCTAATATGAACTAATTGTCTAAAGAAGATAGTTCTGTATGAGACTATCATTTATTTCCTTCCTAAGCTGTAGTTTACTATGTGGAAATTAAAACTTCAGTTTTATTATGTTATTCCATACAAAGTAAAGTGAAAACAAAGTGGAAAGTTTTAATATGTGCATACTCAAAAGTGAAAAAAAGAAAAAAAAAGTATAGTTTTATATTTATACACTAGAATTACATGTATATGTATTCCATATTGTTTTGTCTTTTGAGGATGTATGTATATGTGTATTTTTGATATATATGATCATATATTATATATATTTAATTCCAGTATAAGCTGAAGGAAATATTTACTCATGCAAGTAAAGTTTGAAAATGTATTCAGTATTTCATTATTTCACTGTGAAGCAGGAAAATTGAATTTTATTATTGCTTTATAATTTTAAGTATCTCTATGTTTGAGGAAATCATTAGTAAGCTACTCAATTTTCTCGTTATCTTGTACAATAGTAAGCATTTATCTTAATTATCTAATGTAGCATATTTAGCTCATGTGTATCTAAATATTGTATAGTGAACTCATTCTATGCTTATAAAGAAAACAATCTGATACAGGATAATAATGATATTGTAGCATCAGAATTGCAAGCATGATACAGGACAACATGGTTTATTTTGTTTTTACCTTATGTTGCCATATAGATGTAAATTAAGCTGCATTCCTAGAAGATGCAAATTGAACACACACTGAAGAATTAAACACAGCTTAGTGTTATAGGTCCTGAGTTAATATTTTGGCTCCATGTCAACATGATTAGTTATCGTAATTTAGTTGAAAAGCACAGTGGCAATAACGGACACACAGAGTGATATCTTCCACTTGGAGAGCTATTCTAGCAATGCCTTCCACAGTTCATTAGAGTGAGCATGTTTAGAGAATATAATCTTTAAGAGAATAAGGAATATTCTGTTGTACCTTTGGAATTGCAAAAGTGATATAGCACAAGATATTTTCATTTAACTATGATGCTGTATGAATTGTAAATTAAACTGTGTCCATAGAAGTTGCAAATTAAATATACAGAGAATGTACTGTCAGTGTTTCTATTGAATGATCCAGAACTGAGGAGACATGTGCTGTTACAGGTGTTGGTGTCATTTGAAGATGTGGCTGTGGACTTTACCCAGGAAGAATGGCAGACAATGGACAATACTCAGAGGACCCTGTACAGGGAGGTGATGCTTGAGACCTATAACAATCTGCTGTCTGTGGGTGAGTGAAGTTCTGTCATGCCCAAGCAGAACACTTCTGTACCATTTACTAATGAAAGAGGAGTTTGAAAGTGTAGTAGTTGGTAGGACCAGTGGTGATTTCAGAAAATCTGCATCATTCTCCATTAACAGGATACTCCATGACAAAGCCTGATGTGATCTTCAAGTTGGAACAAGAATCAGCACCATGGATAGTGGAGAAATCTGTGAAGCAGAGACTTCCAGGTAGGTCAGCAGGGAAGCTGATACTTCTTTCAGTAAATGTTGACTGGAATTATATTTGAGTTTTACTTTGAGTTTCTTCCAGAAGGAGAGCCGGTGAGACACAGGCATTCTATAGTCTCCATGAATAGGTTTATTCTAGCAATTTGCCAGCCTGTCAGCATAAATTTAGAAGTATATATTTGTCTTGAATCACATCTACCACCTCCCAAGATACATTTTCAGGAAGTTGTATTTGAAGCAGAGTAGCCAGGAAAAGACAAACTAGTGCTGAGATTGTATGTAACATACCCCAAGATTTATTTTATGTTTTTATGACATTTTCTCTCATATCCCACTTTATGTGAAACACACAATGTCACATAATTGAAATTTTTATTTAAAAAGATGGGTATTATGTTAAGGCATTCATAGATGAGATATATTGCCTAGTTAATAATGCTTATAAATGTCTACATTTTACTAATACTAAAATATGCTGTATCTAGAATGGCAATAAATTTCATTGACTTCACTTGAGCATTTGAAAACACTACATTTAGATGTGATTCATACATATGATTACTCTTTTCCTCATTTCAGATCCCCATGGAAAGAATGAGCTGCTTGGAGCTAAGCAGAAAGTTCAAGAAATAATCTTCAGGTAAGTTGTAATCTGAAAAATTATAGAACACCTAAAATGAGAGCTGCATTGCCACAAAGATGCTTAGCATTATCTCTGGCCATAAATGAAACACAATATGAAAGGGAAATTGTACAAAAATGAGACTTGAGAAATAGGATTTCATTCTTTACCTTTTTCTTTCTCTTTCTCTTTCTTTTTTTTTTTCATTTTCATACAGAAGTTTTATTTGGAAAGTGACCAGGTGAATGTAGGAAGCAGAGGGAGGAGATCATGTGCCTGTTGAATGGAGACAGCAATGTTTTTCAGAAGGGTCTCAGATTTTTAAGTGTCCTATGAACATTCCTTGTCTGTACAGGAACCTGTGTGTAAGACACTTGCCATTGGTTTTTCTCAACCAACAAGGAAATAGCTGCTACTACACAGCTTCATATCTGCACGGGCCATTCTTTGGCTGTTCAGCTCTCAGAGGTAGGAAGCCACATGAGTGACAAATCTGAAGAAACTGGCTTTTTCTGAACTCATGTATAAAGTATAGAGGGGGTCATCCACATAAGTCATTTCTAAAGATCAAACCTGAGGGCATGGCATGATAGCCTAGTGGCTGTCCTTCAGCTTGCAAGCACTGGGATCATATATGGACACTGGTTTCTGCCCTGGCAGCTCCACTTAATATCCAGTTCTCTGCCCATTGCAGGTGTCCAGATTAGCCAAGTTCAGAACTTAAGAAGGACACCTGGAGTAGGCATAGAAAATAAATGGACCACTACAGTTTCAGGATCATAATGGACAATTCAAGAAAGCTGTCCTCTTTCTTTGTACAGAAGCCTTCACGAACCGTGACACCCACTTTTCACACCTGGTCAAGCAGGCCTTCCTAAGGATAGTTCTACCAATTATTTCACCTTGAGGTAGGATATCAGCTGTCCTAATCCTGTGGTGAGGAAGTTCTCAATAGATGGTACATGTCAATCAGTAACACATTCCTATTACTATTCTGATGCTCCAACTTAGTCTTGATTCAGTTTAGGGAGGAAGTACATCACAGAAGGAGGGACTTAAAGACTAATGAAAGAGGGAAAGAATAGATTTTCACTACATCTAAGGACTTAATATCCTTGATTAGCATGTGGCCAATCTAGGAGGACAACCCTAAGCCTAGGTTCCTGCTAGGTGTAGGGACTTAACACCCTTGATTTTCATATGATCAGAGGGGCAGCTGAGGGAGCAGGAATAATAAAAGACCCTTTTGCTAAGATGGTATCACCAACATCATCTTCTAAGCACACACTAATCATAAATTCAACTCCACAGTGACAGACAATGCCTAATTACAAATATGTCTGTGGGCTTGTCCAGTGTGTATGCAAAGGGAAATGGAACTGCTTTTCAGGTGGTTGTAGAGACATCCAGCTGGGCCTTGCCATGCAGCGGAAAATTCCTTGTGGCCTTGCCTGCAATGGAAAAGTTCTCTTCACACCTTCATGTCTTTCACATCCACTGCATGGACCTCAGCAGCCTGTGGTCTGGGAAAGCTGGTGAGGACACCCCACATGCTTATGGCTATACAGCTGTGTGGGAGACCCAGAAAAAGCTCCTAGTATTTGGCTTTGAAACAGCTCTGGCAGTTGTGTATTTTTGGAATGTGAGTCAGCATTTGGAAGATCTTCTTGTGTGTCTTACATCCTCTCTGTATATCTGAATTTCCAGTAAATATAAACACAGCTTAACAATAAAAACTCAAACCAAAGTGAATATTTGGTGATGTCTGGACTCTCATCCCTCCTTCAATGCTGATAAACCAGTGTGAAGTGTGAAAAAGGAGCCCAGAACTTTGGTCCCATGTCAGGTAGTTGAGATTCAGGATCCACTGAAGGAGCTTCAAGTCATGCAGAAAATTGGCCTCTTGTGTCAATCCTCCAACAGTTTCCCAAGTATTAGGACCCAGAGACTTGCTTCTAAAATGAAAATTGACGTGATAGCAAAAGTGAAAATAGGTAGTTGGTGATTAAAGCCTCTAAAGTCCTAAAGTGTTATACTTCTTATCTCCTCCCCCACCCCCCACATCCTAAAAGCACAATCAGTCTGGAGGTTTAGCTGGAGCTAGACAGTGACTGGAGGTTACGTTGGTGGATGTGTTCATGTTAGTGCAGAGGCATGGTGTGCCAAGGGTCATTTCCAATGGCTCAGTAGAAATCTTGTGGAGTCTTTGCTAAGTCCAGCCACATAGCTCTATGTCCAACCACTATGACTATGTGATGAGCTGAGTCTTGGCCTGCCTGGGCTCAAAAGGCTTCGCCCTTCCTGGTGAGTACACTGGGAGTGGATACATTGGGTACAAGGCAGGCCTAGGCTCCACCCACCTCCAACATCATGAGGTGGGTGGGACTAGGGGAATGCAACTTAATCATTTTTTTATGAGTTGGGTTTCTGTGTATTGTGTGTGTGTGTGTGTGTGATTTAATTGCACTCAATGTGTGTTAAAATTGGTATTATCATTTGCAAATCTTCTATTTTTCTTTCCTGTTTTAGGTCAAGGCTAAATGATATTCAGAGAAGCTATACTAGGCCTCCCAACCATCCTAGTACTTAAGGATGGGTACTGGACCCCTGATACCAAACTAGGGTGTCAATATGGCACACCCCCAACATTTCTTTCCCAGTGGTTCTTATAGTTCTGAAATGGGGTCCATCTCACTGATTCAAGCAAGAGGAAACCCTTTCAATGTTCATTGGCTGACATGGTTGACCTTAGGGTCTTCTTTCCTCCAGATATTTGCTATCATCATTTGGCTGAGGTAGTTATTCCATCTGTTCTTCCTTTCTGTTGGATGTGCTTTCCAGGCCTCAGTGGGCTGCCATGTCCAGGTGGATTCAGACCAGCTGTCCAATACTCCTTTTCAACTAAGGAGTCCTTACAAGAACTGAGCCAGTCGATCCTGCCCAGTGGAGCCCCACCCTCAGTGCTCACTGAGCTAGCACCACCATGCAGGCATGTAAAGTATCCTAGCCATGTGATCTGAGGCCTGCCACATCCTCTGCTACCAGGACTTGCAGACCCAGGACCCATTGCACTGACCAGCCAAGCCTTCAGGCCAGGCAACAGAAACCACCACACATGCAGCCACTGGGGTTCATAAACTGTGCTTATTGCACAGCTGTGCCTAAGGTCCCAGACAAGGCTACCAGGGACCCAGTGGATCTCCTTCACGCAGGCATTATGAGTCCAGCACCAACATCACCCTGACTGCCACGGCTTGCCTCAACTCATTTTCCACCAGCATGTGTTGCAACCTGGCTCAGTCTTGTCTTCCCCCACTTCCACTTCACGTTGCTGTGTGCTGTGGCCTTTCCTAATACAATCCATCTGGAGGTTTAGCTGGACCTAGGTTGTGGCAGAGGATTGCATGGGTACGTGGGTGTGTTCATATTTTTCATAGGCATGTGTTAATAACTTCATTTCCACAGGCTCAGTACAAATGATGTGGAATCTTCTTTTTCCTAAGTCTGCGCTCATTGGTCTTGTATAAGAGCCAAAATACTTTTAAGTCCCATATTGTGCACCAAACCAAATGTTACCAGGAAAGCTCAGTGAATCTTTCCTTTAACATAGTATAGAAACAGAAAATGGAAACCAGTCTAATTATTACTTGTTAATGGACCAGTTGAACTTGGAAGAGGGGAGGAGGAAAGTAACTCCCAGGAGGGGCTCAGAGATCTAATGCCTTTTCAAAGGAGAGAGGAAATGACATCATAGTTTATTTTAATTTCTCTTATCCCATAGGAAGTCTGATGAAATGCCATTTGAAAAGAAGCAGGCCTCAGTTGTTCCTGAGAACAACCTCGAGAGTGAGAAAAATCTCAGTCATCTTGACAAGATCCACATTTGTCAGCAGTCCTTTGAACACAATGGGAAAGAGAAAGCTTTCAGCAGACAGAAGATAGTCCTTACGTGTGAGCACATTTATACCAAAGACCTATGCAATCAGCAACCTGTCAGTGTGGGAGAAGCAATTCATGTTGGCCACTATAAATCTTTCCTTACCCCCAAACAGAGAACTGACTCAGGAGAAAATCTGTATGTGTCAAATGAATGTAAAGAAATCAGGAACCAGAAGTCAGAACTCATTAGAGTTCAAATCCTTCAAATTGCAGAGAATCCGTATGAATACACCGAGCATGGAAATTTCATTCAGCAGCAGTTATCTCTCATTAGGCATCAGAGAACGTACACAGGGAAAAAACCTTATGAATGTACTGAGTGTGGAAAAGCTTATATTTGTAAGTCACACCTCGTTAGGCATCAGAGAACACACACAGGAGAGAAACCTTATGAATGTAGTGAGTGTGGAAAAGCTTTCATTTATAAGTCACAGCTCATTAATCATCAGAGAATCCACACAGGGGAAAAACCTTATGAATGTAGTGAGTGTGGACAAGCTTTTCTTCATAAGTCATACCTCGTTAGGCATCAGAGAACACACACAGGGGAAAAACCTTATGAATGTAGTGAGTGTGGAAAAGCTTTTATTCGTAAGTCACACCTCGTTAGGCATCAGAGAACACACACAGGGGAAAAACCTTATGAATGTAGTGAGTGTGGAAAAGCTTTTGCCAGAAAGACAGAATTCGTTTATCATCAGAGAGTCCACACAGGTGAAAAACCCTTTGAATGTAGTGAGTGTGGAAAAGCTTTTGCCAGAAAGACAGCGTTTGTTTCTCATCAGAGAGTCCACACAGGGGAAAAACCTTTTGAATGTAGTGAGTGTGGAAAAGCTTTTGCCAGAAAGACAGACTTCATTCATCATCAGAGAATCCACACGGGGGAAAAACCTTTTGAATGTAGTGAGTGTGGAAAAGCTTTTATTCGTAAGTCAAACTTACTTAGGCATCAGAGAAAACACACACGGGAAATACCTTATGAATGTAGTGAGTGTGGAAAAGCTTTTATTTGTAAGCCACAGCTCATTGCACATGAGAGAATCCACACTGGGGAAAAACCTTATGAATGTAGTGAGTGTGGAAAAGCTTTTGCCAGAAAGACAGAATTCGTTTATCATCAGAGAGTCCACACAGGGGAAAAACCTTTTGAATGTAGTGAGTGTGGAAAAGCTTTTGCCAGAAAGACAGACTTCGTTTATCATCAGAGAGTCCACACAGGGGAAAAACCTTTTGAATGTAGTGAGTGTGGAAAAGCTTTTGCCAGAAAGACAGACTTCGTTTATCATCAGAGAGTCCACACAGGGGAAAAACCTTTTGAATGTAGTGAGTGTGGAAAACGCTTTTCTTGTAATCGACTCCTTCTTAGACATCAGAGAATGCACACTGGAGAAAAACCTTACAAATGTAGTGATTGTGGAAAAGCTTTTCCCACAAAGTCAGAATGTGTTCATCATCAGAGAATACACACAGGTGAAAAACCTTATGAATGTATTGAGTGTGGAAAAGCTTTTCTTCGTAAGTCCACCCTCGTTAGTCATCAGAGAATCCACTCTGGGGAAAAACCTTATGAGTGTAGTGAGTGTAGAAAAGCTTTTATTCGTAAGTCACACCTCGTTAGTCATCAGCGAATCCATACTGGGGAAAAACCTTATAAATGCAGTGAATGTTGAAAATCTTTTAATAACCACTCAGGTTTCATTCATCATCAGAAAATGCACACTGGGGAAAATCTATGAATGTAGTGAGTGTGGAAAAGCTTTTATTCAAAAATCACACCTCATTAGTCATCAGACAATCCACACTGGGGAAAAACCTTATGAATGCACTGAGTGTGGAATAGAATTTCCTGATAAGCCAACATTTGATTATATCAGAGAATACACACAGGTGAAAAACCTTATGAATGTAGTGAGTGGAAAATCTTTTATTTTTAAATCATACAAATAAAAGTAAGAGTATAATATAATATGTCTCATTAGACAGCAGATAATCCACACTATGGAAAAAACTTATGAATGTGGTGAGTGTGAAAAAGATTTTTTCATGTGGCACACATTATTAGACATCAGAGAATCCAAAGTGTGGAAGAATCCTTTTGAATGTCGTGAGTGTGGAAAAGCTTTTTCTCATATGTCACACCTAATCATAGATCAAAGTATCCACACAGGAGAAAACTTATGAATTCATTGTGTATCTTAAAGCCTTTACTTACCAAACAGGTTTCATTTGACATCAGGAAATCCATACAGGATAAGAAATACACGAATGTATTGGGTTGAAAATCCTGTTGCAAGCAGTCAAGTTTTGTTAAACATCAGAATTCACATAGGAAAGCATGAATGTATTACATGTGTGTTAAAATTCACCCAAATGTTTTGAGCACAGTGCAAAGCATACATGCTTTAGTAATTAGCATATTCAAAGAAACGGGCAAACATACTGCATTGACAGTAAAATCATTTTTCTGAAGTCAATCGTTAGCAGAGTCACGGACCTCAGCACTACAAAAAATGTAGTCACAAAGAATAGCTGCCATAAACCTGTTATTATTGTCTGTCAGAGCTTATAAAGTGAATGAAGAAAGAACCATTAGCAAGAGTGCAAATACAAAACATTGTAAAAGGGCAATGGATGTGGAAACATACTTTGAAAGTCTCAGCAAGTGTTTATTAAACATGAGGAGTACCATTTTATTTCAGAATCGAGGTTATTTCTTACTAAAATAATTAAGATGCAAGTTGTATGTAATCTCCCTTTGCTGTGAGGTTGTAAATGGGAATTCTGCTTTCAGATTTAATGTTGATACTAAATGCTCAGTGTATAACACTTGTTTGAAATACCATCTTTCTCATTTACACATTTATCTTTTTTAGAATCTCAAAATTCCTCATCCTATTACAGAATTATATTGGAATCACAGATATCAACTGATGCATGTGGCAGTTGTAGTGATAAAGACCCAGATTTGAAGGATGAATCTTGTGCAGAGGCAAGATTCTTTTGTGATATCTGGCCAAATGTGGATCCTCTTTGGCCACTGTCTCTCCTTGAATAATAAGTATGGCAGATTGCTCCTGCATCTCTGCCTGCTTATTCCATGCAGGACGCCATAGGCACATGGCACACTGTCTCCAAGGCAAAGCCCTGAGAGTGGCCTCAGCTAACAAAGACTGCATCTTGGCCTGTTCACTGGGCATACATCCCGAGTAGCACGCTGTATCCCAATTTCTCTGTCCCTGCGAAGCTGTGCCAGAATTTCCCTGATAAGCAACTCTGAGAAGTGAAATGTAACCTTTATTCTGTTTACCAGTCACATGTAATGATCATACCCAAAGGCATAGCTTTCAGCCCAGGTGCTAGCTTATCTTGGTCTACCTGCACATGGCCTAAAACATTAAGCTCCCAACCCTTTAACAGAATGTAAGTGGGGACTTGATTAGAATGTCCAGAGAGATAGGCAAGATACAATAACAGTGTAGGGTGGGAGTATTATCAAGACCACCTTTCTGCCTTCCCCCTCCATTGTATACATATGCTTGAGTGATGTTTTCAATAAATGGACATCCCTCACC
>NW_024466886.1:0-30852 GCF_017591425.1 Ochotona curzoniae
CGCTCAACACTGGCCACCTGCCTCAGGGGAGCCAGCTTGTCACAGGTTCTGATCCAGTGTTGTCAACTAGGAGAGGAGAGGAAAGACAGCCAGTGGAGGAGACACATCCCCGCAAGGAGCTCATCTGTAAGGGACCGAAGTTGGACACTTTGGTATCAGGCTCGAGCTTTAGTAAGGATGCCACCTGCATACCGGGAAAAGTCTCTCAGGAAATTCCAGCTGGCTGACAATGGGGCTGAGCTGCAGTCAGTGACCGGAGAAGACCCTTCAGTGCTGGACGACGAACCCTGTGAATTATCCCTGGGATGGACTTTGAGACCATACAGGCCTGCCAAAATCTGCATCAGCTCCTGGAGCAAGCCTTGTCAGGCCATTCTCCCTGGACCACCATCCCACTGCCCCGTGCTGCCATGGACTGCAAGTGTTGGTGATCAGGATAGCACTTGACAACTGGAAAGCAAGACACCTCAGTGAGAACAGAATCTTGCCATTTGCCTGGGACGCTGTAATTTGTCCCTTAACACATGGTCAGCACAATCACACTTTGCAGTGGGCAGTACAGAACCAACCCGGACTTCCTAATTAGAGTCCCCCAGTGAGGAAGGCCTTCCACAGGATGCCTGGTGGGCACCCAACAGAGAACTCCTGCCCAGCCCAGCGGATCGACATAATGAAGAGTCAGGGAACTCTCTCTCTGTCTCTCTATTAGAAAGTCAGACATACAGAGAGGAGGAGAGACAGAGAGGAAGATCTTCCTTACGATGGTTCAGTCCCCAAGCAGCCACAATGGCCAGTGCTGTGTCTACAGAAGCCAGGAGCCTAGAACTTCCTCCAGGTCTCCTACACGGCTGCAGGGTCCCAAGGCTTTGGTCCATCCTAGATTGCTTTCCTAGGCCACAAGCAGGAAGCTGAAAGGGAAGTGGAGCTGCCAGGATTAGAACCAAAGACTATATGGGATCCAGGCGAGTTCAAGGCGAGGAATTCAGCCACGAGGCCACAGTGCTGGGCCCGAGTCAAGGAACTCTTTACAACCCAAGACAATCCTGAATTCCCACTGTGTCTGCCTCTCCTTCCAGGAGACACCCCACATCCTGCATCCCTCCTGGGAGGGATTTTCCCCTTCTCTCCTCTTTTCATGTTCACTTGTTTGTTTTGCAAATAATTCCTGTAATCTGTAATGGATTCCCAGCTTTAAAAAAATTTTTTTTGTTAATTTCTATATTAAGCTGATTAAAGAGCCCACCAGGCTTTGCTGGTAACAGACTTGCTCCCTGCCTGTATTCGAAGGTCTTGTAGTTGAGTTTCTTTCTACTTACCCATTTGGCAGGTATAACAGGATTTTTCTCCAGTCACTTGGAATCCTGCTGCGCTCACAGTCTGGTCCACTTGAATGGGTGTGATGGCTTGGGCAGCACAGCTCTCGAAGGTAACTCCTCTGTTTCCAGTACCATTGGATGTGTGACTGAAGGGGCAGCAGCTGCATTGTCCGCTGAGCATTTCCAGGCGTGAGTAGGTGGCAGCCTTTTCAAAGAGGTTAGTCATGGGACACCAAGAGCAGGGCCACCCAGCTTGTGACAATATCAGAGCTTCTAACATATAAATCAATCAATAAAAAAGACTGTAATTTTCATATTAATATCATACAAAATTAAAATAGCTCAGAGCTGTCTGGAAGAAGGCTCTGGAATAAAACCCAGAGTCTTCTGAAAACGTGTTCAGCGACATCAGAAACATTGAAGCGCTACAGAGAAACCTTGTGCTGGCATTGCATACTAACTACCACATACCGGGCGTCCCTCTGCCTGAAAACATACGTGTTCTTTTTAGGTTTTCTTGAACTAGTTTTTCTGTCTTTACTCATGTACTTATGTTGTTAAGGCTTATAACATCACATATTTATTTCAAAATAAAGTAAGCATTAATGTATATCTAAATTACACATAATTTGTGTTTATCGCTTTTCTTGGTTCCCTGTGATGAAGCACCTCAGATCCATGAATGGAAAGCCTTGGAAATAGAAGTACATTTCCATGTTGCATCGATAAGCATGAATGTTAACAAGGTTACTTCTGTCTTTCTATATTGAATTCAATAGGTTGAGGAAGTTACATATATGCATGCAAAGGCATACTTATCTAATTGGACTATGTTTGCAGATGACATCCAAGTGCCCAGCTAACAGGAGCAACCTCAATGTTTTCTGAAAATCTTCGTGAGCCTTTGAGTGACCTTTGGCCTCTAGCCTGGCCCATCTTCTTGCCTTATGCATTCACATGCAATATGCCAAAGTTCCTCCAGTGCACACACCTGAACTGTGTGCTGCGTGCTCGGGCTCTCCTTGCTACCTCCTTCATTCATCTCACTGAGCATGTGCCCAGGGCTCTCAGTCTCATATCTGAATTGTCTCCTTGTTGCACCCTTCAGCCATCTACAATGAGTGTGTACGTGGGGCACTCAGTCAGCCGTTGGACCCTGCACCCATGTGGGAGACCTGAAAGAGGCTCTGGGCTCCTGGCTTCAGATTGCAGCCACTTGGGAAGTGAATCATTGGACGGAAGATATTCCTCTCTGTGTCTCTTCCTCTCTAAGTATCTGACTTTCTAATAATAATAATAATAAATCTCTTTTTAAAAAGCTGCACTGACAAGAGTCTCTTCCTGGAGGGATTCCGAGGAAAACAAGGCCAGCTCTCACTGGGAGGGAAACCCCTTGGCTGGGCTCTCTGGCCTGATGTGGTCTGTCAGCTCTCACAGCTCCAGGAAGTAGCTAAATGTCCCCTGGCTGTTTCTCCGCAAAAAGTTTCCCCAAGAGGCAAAGCAGAACCGCTGACCTCTGCTGATGACTGCAGCATGCTTGTCTGCTTTATTGTTTCCAGGGGCCTGTATTGATGTACAGAGCAATGTGCACTCATTGACATGCTTTGGTTTGGGGAGTTAAGATGATTAGCATTGATGTTATTTATTCAGTGCATAGCTGCATTTGGGACCCTGCACATGATACATTTTGCTGAGGGCTTCTTATTTGGTGTAGTGAAACACTGCACACCCACTGATGGAGAAACATGGGTATATGAGTAAATGTAGACTTTCATGCAAATA
Source organism: Ochotona curzoniae (assembly GCF_017591425.1). NCBI lineage: Eukaryota > Metazoa > Chordata > Mammalia > Lagomorpha > Ochotonidae > Ochotona > Ochotona curzoniae. The sequence continues at coordinate 3,099 of NW_024466886.1, forward strand.
TCTGTGAATATTAATGCTTACTGAAACATTTTCATTTTTTAAAGACTTATTTTATTTTTACTGGAAAGTCAAATATACAGAGAGGAGGAGAAGTGGAGGGATGGATCTTCTGTCCGTTGATTCACTCCCCAAGCAGCTGACAAACTGAAGCCAGGAGCCAGGAGCTTCTTCCAGGTCTCCCACACGGGTGCAGGGTCCCAAGACTTTGAGCTGTCCTCAACTACTTTCCCAGGCCACAGTCAGGGAGCTGGATAGGGAGTGTGGTTGCTGGGATTAGGATTTATTCCGATGTCAGATCCCAGTGCAAGGAGAGGACTCTAGCAGCTAGGCTATCATGCCAGAACCAAAATATTCCTTTTTAAAGCACTATATTTGTCATGTTTTTTTAGATTTATTATTATAAATTTTTATTGGAAAATCAAATTTACAGTGAAAAAGAGAGATAGAGAGAAAGATCTTCCATCAACTGGTTCACTCCTTTAGAGGCCACAATGGCAGGAGCTGAGCCAATCTGAAGCCAGGAGCCAGAAGCTTCTTCCAGGTTTTCTGCATTGGTGCAGGGTGCCATTGCTTTGGGCCATTCTCCGCCTGCTTTCATGGGCCACAAGCAGGGAGCTGAGTGGAAGGTCTAGTGGCCAGGGCATGAACTGGTGCCCATATGGGATCCCAGTGCATGAAAGATGAGGATTAAGTCACTGGGTCATTGCCCCGGACCCTTAAACACTATCTCAGTTATATACATTTATAAATGTGCACAGACGTTTATAATAAGATGCATTTACATAGTATATAAATATATGATATGCAATGCATACATACTTCGGTGTGCATCTCCATTTATTTGCACCTGCTAACTGTGAGAATATATTTATGTGGCGTGGTCCTTGTTCAGAGAGGTGCCCTACAGATCTCTGTGAAGCTTTAAAGCCTTAGTTTTCTGTAACCCTCCCGACACTGAGGGCACAAGGCAAACCTGTGTCTGATGGCTGTGCCTGACCCTGTGTGCATGTGATCCTAAATGCGTAACGTTCTGAAAATTACAAGACTGCTGTTCAAGCGAGTGTTACCTCAAAGATGCCCACTGTTACTGTATGTTCAGAATGCGTAGTTCTCTCAGGTTTGGAATCATCTCAGATGGCGTTTCTTTGGAGATCCCTCCAACTGAACTGCTGATCTCAGAACCCCAACCATGAAGAGAATATGTTCGGCCAGTGGCTTCTGAAAAGGTTTCATCTTTATTAGAACAGCGAGATCAGACCTGTTCAGTTATCAAAACTGCTTGAGCAGGACCCTTGGAGCGCGCCTCACATCGGGGACCTGGGATGGTTCGGAAGCTGGGTGGGGCTTTTCCCTTTGTTTCTGCCCTGACCCCAGACACAGGGGGAAAATATATTAGTGTCAAAATAGTACTACTCACTTTCCTGTAGCCCTTGATCCTTTGTACCCAATCAAATACATAAAATTAAAAAATCAATTAAAACAAGAATGTGTAGTTTTTAATACTTGAGGGTTTTTTTTAATGTACTTGGGTCCTAAGAAACTTGCGCTCTCTTCAGCAGCACATACGTTAAAATGACAAGAACTCTGTCTACAAGAATCCTACCTGGAAGACAGCTCTGCGTACATGAGCAGAGCATCTTGATCTATGTCTCTCTGGGAATGTTGCAGATTTTCTAAGCTCAGCACACACGGAGCTGAGCACACGCTGTCAGGAAGAGTGCGACCTGAAGATGTCCTTTTCTTGCAGGTGTGTCATGGAACGGATCAGGAGGGCACGTGACACCGTGTTCATCCTGCTTCCTCCCCGTGGCCTGTAGCAGCGTCCTTGCCTAATGAGCACAGCACTAACACATCATGTTTCCCAAGCCGCATGAACTCTGCTGGAAGAGCAGGCGCATGCGCTAGCTGTAGCTAGTTCATGGTCAGTGTGTTGTTAGTGAGGTACTCAAGAAACTCAGCAACACCAAAGCAGCAATCCAGTTACGACATGGGCTAAAGGGCCCGTGGTCGCCTTTTAGATGAAGTCCTCATCTTGGATGTGTCAGAATCCCATATGGCTCCAGTTTGTATCCCAGTGGCCCCACTTTCCTTCCAGCTCCCTGCCTGTAGCTTGGGAAAGCAACCTAGGATGGTTCAAAGCCCTGGATTCTGCGCCCACATGGGAGACCTAGAAGAAGCTCCAGGCTCTGGGCTTTAGATCAGCTCAGCTCCAGCCATTTTGGCCACTTTGGAAATGAAGAAGCAGACAGAAGATCTTCTCCATCTTTCCTGCTCTTCGTATATCTGACATTCCATAAAAACAAATACATCTTAAAAGCAAATGAAGACTACATAAAGAAAATATTGGGGCTGGCACTGTGGTTTAGTTGGATAACCGCAGTGCTGGAACCCTTGACACAGGATTGAGATATGGTTGTTCCACTTACAATTCAACTCACTGCTAATGATCCTGGGAAAGCAGTGGAGGATGGTGCCCCCATGTGGTAGAACTGTAAGAAGCTTCTGTCTCCCAGCTCCAGTTGAGCACAACTCTGGCTCTTAGTTTAAAATCTGTCTTCCAAATCAAGCTGAAACTATCTCAAAAAGTAAGGAAAGGAGGAGAGAAAGTGGAAACGAGGTGGGAACGAAGGGTATGGTGTTAAGTATCCTTAAATTCTTAGAGCAGTACACGTGATGGGGTTGCTGTGGTGGAACAGTGGTTAAAGCCATCACCTGTGACACCAGCATCCTACATGGGCCAAATTGTCAGCTGCTCTAGTTTAGATCTAGCTCCCTGCTCAGGGCATGGGAAAGGCAGCAGAAGATGGTGCAAGCGCTTGGTCATATTGCAGCCATCTGGAGAGTGAATCAGCAGAGGGGAGCTCTCTCTGCCTCTCTCCCTTTTTCTCTCTCACTCTCTCCTGTCTCTGTGACTCCTGCTGTATTCCAAGATGCTCTGGAAGGGAATTGAGTCAAAATGGGGCACCCTAGACTTGAACCTAGGTACATAAGGGATGCCAGTGTGATAAGCAGCAAGTTGCCCATCCAATCACCATGCCAGCATCTCACATGTGCATCTTGAAAAGATTAAAAAGCGTAAGGTCACAGTCTGGAAAATGTTTCTCTGAAACATGTGCTCTTTTTGCTCAAACAAAACATCTGCCAGAAACTCTTCAGACAGTGCTTCTGTATGCTAAAATCTGTTGCACTCTGAAGACTGCAGTTACACAGCAAAAAATGTTCTCCTGCTCAGAGAAGTAAGCGTTCTACAGTGTAAGAACTTTCACAAAGCTACACTTTATCAACTCCTTGCCTCCCTAAAGAGCTGTACGAGCATCATGCTTTATGTAGTCTTCATGATTGTACAGCTCTCTAGGGAGGTAAGGAGTTGATTTAATACGTAGGAGGCCATTGTGTTAAAGCCAAAAGTACTTGGGGCCAATGTCATAGTAAAGTGAGATAAGATGAATTCCAGATATGGAAGGAGGCAAAGAAATCATGAAAGACACACAATTCTTACCAAGTTCTTCCTTTCTTGTGGAATAGAAGAATTAATAATATTAAAATGTCTGTACTATCTAAAGCAATCTAGTTCCAATGCAGCTTTAGCCAGATTATCAATGGCATGCATCACCAGAAACAGGAGCATGAATTAGAATGAACGTGGGTCCTTGGAGCTCCATCGAGGTGCCTGACTCACCCCCTGGCAGCAGACTGAAGGCTTTGTGCACTTGGCTGGTTCACGGCATGATATGCTTAGGAACTGTGCGCTTGTGGACATGATGCTGCACAGGAATCTTATATATGGTATAACCCTGCCTGGCCATGTATCCCAGTCTGCAGCCCAGTGGCGCATGGCACTCTGTACCACACAGCCAGCTAAAGGTGCTGCCCACCGTGGACTCTAAAGAGAAAGAGAATCACATCTGACTGTTCCTTCTCCATCACTCCTGGTTGCACTCATAGGCACCCAGCCTGGCTTACCTGATGGCTGCCGGCAGACAGGGGTGCAAGGCTCCACTCATCCAGGGATGGCAGAGTCTATGTTTGGGCTATTGTGAGCAACAGTGCTGCCATAAACCTGGTGCTGGGGCTGGAACTGAGGTGCGCCAGGTTGAGCTACTCTGCAGGGCCAACATCCCAGGTAAGCACTGGGTCAGGTCCCAGAGACCTCACTTCCAGTTCAGTCCCCTGCTACTTTACCTGGGAAGATAATACAGGGTGACGTGCATCCTGTACCCCTGCTACCACGTAGGAGACACAGAAGCAGCTCCTGGCTTAGCCCAGCCCCAGCCATTGCAGCCTGCTGGGCTGTGCACCACTGGATCAAAGACCTCTCTGTCTCTCTCTTTCTCTCTCTGTAACCATGCCTATGGAATAAATGAATTATGTTTAATGTACTACTTAGATCATACGACACTTGTATCCCTAGCCATTAAGGAAGTCTCCACACTATTTCCCATAGTTTCCACACTCACGGACAACAAGCCAATGGTGTGTTGAAGTTGCCCTTCACCACATCCTTGCTGGTGTGTGTTGCTCTTTTGAGGGTAAGAGCTATTTAGATTGTGTTGAAGTGATATATCTTCATCATTTTTTAAAAAAAGATTAATTTTTTATTTGAAAAGCAGAGTGAGAGAGAGAATATCTTTCAGCTACTGGTCCCCTCCCCAAAAGATCACAACAGCCAAAGATTAGCTGATCCAAAGCCAGCGATGAAGAACTTGGGGTCTCCCTAGTGGGTGCAGGGACCCAAGCACTTGAACCATCTTCTGGTGCTTCCCAAGCTATTGGTAGAAAGCTGGATTGGAAGGGAGCTGTCAGGTCCTTGAACCAGCACCCATACTGGCTTAGCCTATTGTGCACAGTGTCTCTTTGGGGTTGCAAAATGCATTTTCATAGCTAGTTATGTTAAGCATTTTTCCCTTACTTTTGTTCTCTATTTCCATTTGTAATATTGAGAATTGTCTATTCAGTTTCTTGTTCCATTTCTTTATTAAATGCTTCTCTTGTTGTAGATGTGAATATATTGTTGAGTAAGGAGCATGCAAGAATCTTCTCCCATTCTGTCATGTGTCTAATCACTCTTTTGATGTTTCCATGGCTATGCATACATTTCTGATTTATATTAAATTTAACTATCCTACTTTTGCTTTTGTTGCCTGATCTTTGGAGTCTCATTAAAAAACAACCACCCTCATTGATGTTTTCAAGTATCTCCCCTACATTTTCTTGTAACAATTTCATAGTGTCAGGACATGAATTTAGGTCTTGGACCCAGCTTGAGATCATTTTTATGAGGTATGAATCTAATTTTATTTTATATATTGACATATATTTTTGCCAGTAACATTTATTGATGACTTGTGTTTCTCCAAAGCGTGCTGTTGGTACTTTTCTCAAAAATCATTTATTTTTTGTTATCTTTTCAACATCTTTATTCTAATTGATACTTGTAAAATTTTGTTTTAGGACACAGTTTAATAAGCACTTGGATTTCCCATCCCTCTTGCCAAGTTCCCTCCCCGCCCCACTGACACAGCCATTCCCTGAGAAGACGAGCAAAACATGCCCTAGCTATGCTAACACTGAGCATGACCAGGGCACAGTCTCTTAAAAACAAGTGTATGCCTACTTTTACTCCATAGTAGAGATGCATGCGGTCGATTTTCCCTGAGTCCTGGTAGCCTGGCCTCTGCTGCATCCTTCCATTGTAGGGTTTCACGTGTTTGTTTGTTCTCTATGTTGCTGCTGTTGTGTATGCTTAGTGGCTGTCATGTTAGAGCAAACATATGATATCTGACCTTTTCCAGTTGTCTCTTTACCTAAGAAAAATGCTCCCCATTTTGGTCCACTTGCCTTCAAATTGTTGTATTTCATTCTTTCTAATAGGTGAGTAGAATTCCATAGCCTAGATGAAGCACAGTTTGTTTATTCAATCTTCTGCTAATGGGCATCTAGATTACTTCCACATTTTTGCAATTATTGATTGTGTTGCAATGAACATGTCCTATGGACATCCACAATTGTTAATGTGCCTTATTGTTGATTCACGGTCATAGACTTAAAGGTCTAAGTGGCTCAACTGATACAAAGCTAGGAAACTCTCGATTTGTGGAGAAATGGTGCCTCCTACTGGCCACCAGAGAGAACCACAACAATAAAAATATCAATAGACGATCCATTCTCGGTCATAGAATTTAGCATTTTGGGGTCCAATGTTTTTACATAGCACATGGATTATGGCATGCTAACTTTTGCGTTACCACACATCCGAAAGCACTGTTCTCCATTATGCAACTCAATCCAGTGCCGAGTCACAAATTAATCTTCTGTGTGAGAACATCTTTTTAAAATATTTATTTATATTACAAAGGCAGATATACGAGAGGAGGAGGAGAGAGAGAGAAGGTCTTATGTACAATAATTCACTCCCCAAGTGACTGCAACAGCCAAAGGTAAACCAATCTGAAGCCAGGAACTTCCTCCAGATCTCCCACACGGGTGCGGGATCCCAAGGCTTTGGTCTGCACTGCTTTCCATGGCTACAAGCAGGGAACTGGATGGAAAATTGAGCTGCTGGAATTAGAACCGGCGCCCATGTGGGATCCTGGCGTGTTAAAGGCGAGGACTTGAAGAACAGGCATTTCAGGAGTAATAAAAATTTTACTCCTTAGCAAAATCCAGACTTCGTCAGAATTTGAGTCAACAGGGCCCCTCTGTATATCCGCCTTTCCAATAAAAATGAAATAAATCTTTAAAAATAAAAAAAAGAATTTGAGTCAACACAGAACCGGATTCTCACGTCTCTGCTATCTGGATAAGGACCAGTTCTGACGCACTAGGTCTCTATCCTGATAGCAAGATCATTACTAGGTTCCTAAGGAACCAGAGCTGAGCCTCCTGGGAAATGTAGTCTCCCGATGACGTCATCAGCAAGCGCCTGGGAAGGGTCCTTCCAGGGTCTCCTGTGCTTTCTCGCCATTTCCTCTCTGAATTCCAGGCTCTGTGTCTCTGCTGCGGATCATCCACAGGCTGTGCAGTCGGTTTCACGTCCTGGCGAGCTGGATGAGAGACAGAGAGAAGTCCTGTGGGCTTTGCAGGCCCCGGAGTGGAGTGGTGCTCCCCACGCGGTGAGTGCAGACCCAGCGGTGCATCTCAGCGGGCGCCACCCCATGCAGACGGAACCTGCAGAACAATGGCGCTGCATCCTCTGGCTGGGAAAGGGTGAGGAAGACAGCGCGATGTCAGTGATCACTCTGCCAGAAGACCCGCGGCGCCGGAGACTGGCGTGTGCTCCTGGAACAGAAGGGGAAGGAGCTGCCTGGACGAGCTGGCCGTGTGTGCTGGCTGTGCAGTGACAGGCTCCCGGGGAGGTGCACTGCGAGGTGTGTGAAACCACATGCTGGCTCTGGCGCTGAGAGCCCCAGCTGGAGATGAGCACATCGACAGCACTGCCCGGTTCCCTGAGGACTCTGCGAAGTGCAGTGCAGGTGGAAGCTGTGTCGGTTTAGTAAGTGATGTCCTGTTTTCTGCATGGGGCTGCTGGCTTCCTACTCCTGCTTTGAGTGTCCAGTTCACAGGAGATCCGGGGGCAGTGAATTCTAGGAGGGGGATTGTGGCCCTGGGTGATGGTGTCCTGATGTGTGATGGGAAGTAGCTGCTATGCATTCCTGCTTGCACCTTACTATGCTCTGTGCTGTTCTTTCTTTGGCCACATTCAAGATCTTCTCTTCAAGTTTAGATTACGGTAACTTGGTCATGATTTGTCCTGAACAGGTTTTTTTTTTTTTTTTTTTTTTTGAGATTTTGAGCAAGTTGAAAGTGTAAATGAGGCTTTTCACAAAATGCAGGGAGAGTTTCACGTTGTTTCTAAGCCCATATTTTCTATTCCCTTTTCCTCCATAATCCAGCTGTGCTGGCTTGCATTCTAAATTGTCACGGAAGGTTTTAAGTCTCTTTCCATTTCTCATCTCCCCAGCACAGACTTGAAAATACCTATGATCTCTCAGGATGACATCACTTCCTTTAGCTGTTCTGTATCTGTTCTGAAGCATCTCCGTGGGTTTCCTGTAGCAGCTGGGATTGTGGTGCAGTGTGTTAGGCCCCTGCCTACAATGTTGAAATCCCATGTGAGTATAAGCTCCAGTCCTGCTTGTTCCACTTCTGATCTCTCTCTACTAATGAAAAAGGGACATTGTGGCAGATGGCCCCAGTGCTTAGGTTCTCCTCCATGGGAGAACGTGTTGGAGTCTCCTGGTTTTTGCCTGTCCCTGTTCTCAGCCGTCACGACCCATTCAGGGGTGAACAGTGGAGCGGGGCATCTCTGTCCTTATTTCCTTGTGACGAGTTCTTTACTTTATTGGAGAGGCAGTTACAGGCAGAGAGGGAGAGGCCGAGAGTCTGCCCTGTGCTAGTTCACTCCTTAAATGGCCCCAGAACAAAGGCCACCCAGGGCAAAGCAGGATCCAGGAATGCATGCAGCGGCCCGAGGACTCGGGACATCTTATGTAGCTTTTTCAGGCAAACATCAGGGAGCTGGATGGGAAGTGGAGTAGACTAGCCTAAACACTGGAGACTGTATAAGATCCTTGTGCTTTGGAAGGAGCAGAAGAAGGCACAGGTGCTTGCAGCCACCTGTGTGGGAGACCTGCATGGCTCTCCACGTTCCTGGGGTGGCCCTGGCTGGGCCCTGGCTGGGCCCTGGCTGCTGCACTCCTGGAGAAGAGTGGATCAGCTGACAGGAGATCTGGCTGTCCTGCTCTGTAACTCTGCCTTTCAAAAACTAAAGAAATCCCTTAAAAGTGAAATAGGAAGCCAGGATTCGAATTGGCACTGTGGTCATATGTGACAGCTTGACCTGTTACACCACAACACTAGCCCAAGTGCCTTTTTCAATACACACATGAGTTAATTTACACCATGATGTCTTCAGCGGCCTCTGTGTGTTTGAGACAGATTATCATCTTTATTATTTTTTTTAATTCTGGCATCCTTTATCCCTTACTATTTTTCTTAAAAAGAATACCTCATTTTTAATATCGACGTTGGGTTGATGTATGCAGCTGAAGAGATTTCTTGGTGTAGAGTTCAGTCCTGAGTTGAGGCATTGTTGTCACTTTCCTTCTGCTTGAGGCTTACCATCTGTCTGGGGCTGTGATGCATTGTTCTGAGAGATAACCCCGCGCAGCAGTGCAGTTTCCTTTTTTATATTTACTCATTTGAAAGATTGTTGTTGTTGTTTACTTTCCTTTTTAATTTACTCACTTGAAAGACACACACATATACACAGATATATTCCACCTGTTGTTTTAGTGCAGGTGCCCACATGGTCAGGTTTGTGCCAGGCTGAAGCCCAGCTTCTAGAGCTCCATCCAGGACCATAGCTGCTTGAGCTGCTGGCTGCCAAGGTGCACATCACCAGGAAGCCAGAATTGAGCCTAGATTGAAGTCCAGGCACTTCCAACATGTGGTGTTGGCACCCAGGTAACACCCTAACTCTTACTGTAAATACCTGCCCCTACGCTTTGATCTAACTGTATTTTCTCCCCAGTATCCAGAGCCCTTCTGTCACCTTTCCCTCAACACACTTAGTTACTTTTAGTAATCATCATTGTAATTTCTGATGAGCTTCTAAAAACGCCTCCTATGCACTAAAGGAACCCTTCAGTATTTGCCTTTTTGTACCTGGCTTAGCGTCCTGGGCAGAGTGATCACCAGATCCATGTCTTTTCCAGCAGATGCTAAGATCTGACTCTTGTAACTGAGTACTATTCCACCGTGTATTTGTAACCTTTTCCTTCATCCATTCACCTGTCGATGGAGACCTGGCTTGCTTCCCTCCCCTGGCTGCTGTGCACGACGCTCAGTGAGTCCAGGAGGACAGGGATCCGGGCTGCTTTCCTCTTTCTCAGTTATGCACAGAGGAGATGGCATTGAAGCTTTTAGAGCAAGCTGACGCTGCTCTCACTGGGTGTGCTTCTTTGTAGCTCTATCGCCATCACATGAGGATTCCCTCCTCCCCACAGCTCCACTAGTGTGTCTGTAATGATTCTGATAACATCTTTCCCAGATAAAGTGAGATGACCAATTTGTTTTTTACCATGTCCCTGGTCACTAGTGATAAGTTTTGCACGTTTGTTGGCACTAATATTTGAAAACATTCTGGTTAGATTCTTTGTTTAGTTCTTAATGGAGTTCTTGTATTAGTAGTTTTTTTCCTAATTCCTATGTGTTCTATGAATTCCTTCACAGGTGAATGGTTTCCAAGCATTGTAAGAGTTCAAGAAAAATCTTGTGAGACTCCAAGGAAGGTGAAATGATTTTTATTTAACATCCAGTTGGGCGCCCAGCTCTTGGAATGAACAGCAAGTGCATTGAACAAAGTAAGCATGAATTGTAAATAGCAAGTATCTATGGGAAAATCAATATATACATGATATAAATACATAATGTGGGTTATTTTCTGATATGGATCAGTTAAAAATTAACAGTGTTTATAGTGCAAAATCCCAGGATTCCAATCCTATCACTTCTATGTAGACAGTACACAGGATGCCTCGAAGGTAACTGTCCTTCCTGGGAATTCTCAAAACCCCGAGACCATTCCTATCTCCTGTTTGCCTCCTGGTGTTTCAGAATCAGGGTTCTTCTCATGACAGGATGCAGGTGTTTCTTAGGAGGTTGCAGAGTTCCACGAATGCATTCACCTTGCCAATTATTCTGTCCTTTCCTCTTTGTTGTGAATTACAAGGCATAAACATATTAACGCTGTAGTGATGTTACGTCATTGCTTGGTATCATTGGGTCTATTCTTGCACACTAAGCAGATATAATGCAAAAAGGCATTATGTAAGTATGATCAAAATAATAATTCCTACTCTCCCGTAAAGTAGCCATTGGTAAAAAGGAACAGAGAACATATGTTCCTCAAAACCAGGTACCTGGAACCTTGTGTAACTTCCCTGAGAATGGATCCAATTTCTCATTCCAGTTTGAACTATTGACCAGAAACATTTTCCTGGCACACAAATGCTGTCTTGTGCTATCCCAAGGTAATGAAGATTGATTCCAACGAACGGGAATACCACAAAAGGGGGTATATTCCCAGTCACACTTTAATGAAAGTCTTTGATTGATAGGTTGTAGTTGATCTTCCAAAAACAACATGGTCAATTCCAAATTGCTGGGCTCTGCATACAAGTGCTTGCTCTGATTGATGTGATGCACAAGCAGGGAGCTGGATGGGAAGTGGAGCTGTCGGGATTAGAACCGGCGCCCATGTGGGATCCCGGCACATTCAAGGCAAGGACTTTAGCCGCTAGGCCACGCCGCCAGGCCCACATATATGGACTCTTAAAACATTTAAAGACTGTGTGGAAAAACAAATTAATGTTAGTGCTAGAATTTAAGCAAGGGTAGAAAGAACACCTAGTACTGGGAGCCAAACCTGATGATCTATTCCTATATAGGAACTGCCTGCTTTTTCTTGGTGGTAAATGGAAAGAAACCACTTTGGTTAGCAACCTGTCCTTGCCAAATCTCACGTGCTTTGAGTGCCGTTACTAATTTCCACAGATGGTTTTGTTTAGGCTGCTGAAGGATTTCAGGAGCTGGAGGAGACCACCCTGCTGCATGCAAGGTGATAGAAGCTGGGCTGCTTAGTCCCATTTGAAGGGAATCACTATGGGCTTCCTGCTGCAGGCTTAGAGTACAGTGACTTGTGCACTTGTCACACTGCTATCCTCAACACATCCTCAATGTATCCAATGACATGACTAAGGCTTTCCCGCACATATGTGAGTATATATATCTATATCTATACCTATATCTATATGTCTTGAATGAGTCTGGTTAAGAATATGACAATAAAATCCAGTGGCTTGGATAGAAACAGCTGCGGTTCCTTGCTGCTGGTTAAGAGCCATCAGCCATGATTGCGGATGTGCATGGAAACAGCGTTCCCCATATCCTATGCAGCTGGGTATGCCATCGAACCTGTCTGATAAGTGTCATTTAATATCATCCCCTCCTCTGCAGGCTTAAGAGGTCCCCTAAGATCATAAGGATCTCACAAGTAAATAATGTAAGTTATACTAGAACTGTGACGTTGACCCAGGTTACTGGTCTGCTAACCAGTGGATGAGGAATGTAAGTCCAACAAATACAATTACTTGCCCGGGAGGAGGTTGTCATGGTAATAGCTAGCATCACCAACAGAAGTGCTTCTGTGTTAAAAGATTGTCCTGTTTTCTTGTTCTAATTTGGCACCAACTTCTCTTACTCCTTTTAGTGGACCCCGGAAAGGCAGCTTAGGAAGTCACTGGTGCAGATAAGGACAAATGTCGCGTTCCAGCAGTGGCGCCATCTAGTGGGGAGCCAACATTCTGCGTTGTCTGTAATGGTAGGAGCAAAACCTCCCCCCAAACCTGACAGTCCCCTTTCCCATTCCTTACTTCCTGGTACTTGTTCCATCATGTGAAGATGGAGTGTGCCAATATTTGTCTATTTTGCAACTTCCATCTTCATATCGATGTAAAGATTTTTTTTTAAAGATTTATTTAGTTTTCTTGAAAAGTCAGATATGCAGAGAGGAGGAGGGACAGAGAGGAAGATCCTCCAATGACTCACTCCCCTAGTGACCACAACGGCCGGTGCTGTGCCGATCTGAAGCCAGGAGAGAGAAACCTCCTCCAGGTCTCCCATGCGGGTGCAGTTTCCCAAGGCTTTGGGCCATCCTTGACTGCTTTCCCAGGCCACAAGCAGGGAGCTGGATGGGAAGCAGGGCCACTAGGATCAGAACTGGCGACCGTATGGGATTCTGGTGCGTGCAAGGCGTGGAGCTTAACCACTATGCTATCTCGCTGGGGCCAATTTATGGATTATAAAGGAAAAATATGTTATCATTAGCTTTTATTTGTGACTACCACTATTTTCCCTTTTTTTTTAATATTTATTTTTATTTTTATTACAAGGCCAGGTATACAGAGAGGAGGAGAGACAGAGAGGAAGATCCTCCGGTGATGATTCACTCCCCAAGTGAGTACAACGGCCAGTGCTGCGCTGATCTGGAGTCAGGAGCCAGGAACCTCCTGCAGGTCTGCTACAGGGAGCAGGGTCCCAAGGCTTTGGGCCAGACTTCCCACCCAGGCCACAAGCAGGGAGCTGGATGGAAAGTGTAGCTGCCGGGATTAGAACCTGTGTTCTCATGGGATCCTGGCGCATTCAAAGTGAGGGCTTTAGCCACTAGGCCACCGCACCTGTCACTGTTGTCTGTCTTAGCTGATCAATATCAATACTAATATCTGTCGAAAAAATTAATAAGTGTAGAATATCATTCGTACATGTGAAATGGCACACTGTTACACACAAAATTAAATTTTCAGAATCTGCAAGGATTGAGAGGTAGATATCGTTTCAGAGACAGCACTACCACAATATCTTTAAACCCAGAGATAATTCAGTGCTTGAGCCAAATGCCAGACATTATGTGATGGAGCAGGACCAATGCAGGCTTCTGTCTCAAAAGATAAACTTCTGTTTAATAAGCATAATCCAGTTCTCATGCTTCGAAACACGTTCACGGGATTTGCATTCATTTTAAAGGCCATCTAGATACAACACTTTGCTCCAAAAGCATTGACTTTAGTAGTGATTCTGTAGGAAGACGAACTTTTGTCATAGAGAATCAGGCCACGGTGCCTAGTTGCGTATGTTGAAGTGTTCCTCTCCCACTGCTGTTGAGTTTTTGTAGATACTGATGTATGAAAATAATCTGACGGTGCCTGAGTCAATGAAGGCAGCCTGTTTTCATGAAATGTCAGTTTTGGGTTGCAGCCATAATAACTTGAATTTCCACATTTTCCTGTGTCTGTCAGGAGGAGTCTGCTCAATGAAATGCCCAGTCCAAAGGCTGTGATGGATGTAGGGACTGCTGCAAGACCAGACTGTGAGCATCACAGACAGTGTGAACAGCTGCAAGGAGCCTGTGACCCGGCAAGGTGTGATGACTGTGGAGCCACCCAGCCTGTGACTGGGCAAGGTGTGATGACTGTGGAGCCACCCAGCCTGCAACCAGAGCATGGTGGGACGACTGTGGAGCCACCCAGCCTGCAACCAGAGCATGGTGGGACGACTGTGGAGCCACCCAGCCTGTGACCGGGCAAGGTGTGATGACTGTGGAGCCACCCAGCCTGTGACCGGGCAAGGTGTGATGACTGTGGAGCCACACAGCCTGCGACCAGAGCACGGTGGGACGACTGTGGAGCCACCAAGCCTGCGATCAGAGCATGGCGGGACGACTGTGGAGCCACCCAGCCTGCAATCAGAGCATGGTGGGACGACTGTGGAGCCACCCAGCCTGTGACGACTGTGGAGCCACCCAGCCTGTGACCGGGCAAGGTGTGATGACTGTGGAGCCACCCAGCCTGTGACCTGGGCAAGGTGTGATGACTGTGGAGCCACCCAGCCTGCGCATGGTGGGACGACTGTGGAGCCACCCAGCCTGCGATCACAGCATGGTGGGACGACTGTGGAGCCACCCGGCCTGCAACCAGAGCATGGTGGGACGACTGTGGAGCCACCCGGCCTGCAACCAGAGCATGGTGGGATGACTGTGGAGCCACCCGGCCTGCAACCAGAGCATGGTGGGACGACTGTGGAGCCACCCAGCCTGCCCATGGGAAGTCTTTGTACACAGGTCAGTGCATGGTGCTTCAGATCTACTATTCCAGATTCATTCTTTAAGTCCCAGTAAGAAATAATCTATTCCAAGCTTTGGCATGCTCATTGATCTAAAAGCATTTATTTTGCATCACTGCAATGTCTTTGAGTCACAAAGGCTCCCATATACATAGCATGCTTTTTGTCTGTTAAGTGTTATTATATCAGATGGTCATAACTGAGAGCTAAAAGTGTGAACGTCTGATTGAGGGTCGCAGTTCTCAAGCGCCCAAGATGCGATCTGAACTAACACATCCTCATTGTGTAGTCCCAAGTTGTTTTGCACCATCACATGCCAGCTAATTAAAACAAAGAGGCTCTGGATGTGGTTTACCAGTTGGAACTCTAGTTCTTAGTGTCAAGTCTCCATTATCTGAGACACCAAGGCCGTCACGGCAGAGGGAGCTCCCGGGTAGAACATTGTTAGTAAGGAAGAGTCTCTGGAGGAAATAGTTAGGCTTGCTGCTCGCGCCAGAGGAAACACTCTGTTCACTGCACGGGAAAGAGACACAATGTCTGCTCAGCTTGAACATCTGAAGTTGGAAGACAGGGCGGCTCCATCAGAATGTTGCTAGGGTTCCTTGTTTAGGAGAAATGTTGGGACCACTCCTAAACTGACTGGGGTATGGCAGGACTTCATAGAGTGAGATGTGCTCCCAGGACGGGCTGCGGAGCTGCGTCAGGCCTGGGGAGATGCTGGGCTTCCTGTGTGATGTGCTCCCAGGACGGGCTGCAGAGCTGAGTCAGGCCTGGGGAGATGCTGGCCTTGCTGCGTGATGTGCTCCCAGGACGGGCTGAGGAGCTGCGTCAGGCCTGGGGAGATGCTGGGCTTCCTGCGTGATGTGCTCCCAGGACGGGCTGCGGAGCTGCGTCAGGCCTGGGGAGATGCTGGGCTTCCTGCGTGATGTGCTCCCAGGACGGGCTGCAGAGCTGCGTCAGGCCTGGGGAGATGCTGGGCTTCCTGCGTGATGTGCTCCCAGGATGGGCTGCGGAGCTGCGTCAGTCCTGGGGAGATGCTGGCCTTGCTGCGTGATGTGCTCCCAGGACGGGCTGCGGAGCTGCGTCAGGCCTGGGGAGATGCTGGGCTTCCTGCGTGATGTGCTCCCAGGACGGGCTGCGGAGCTGAGTCAGGCCTGGGGAGATGCTGGGCTTCCTGCGTGATGTGCTCCCAGGACGGGCTGCGGAGCTGCGTCAGGCCTGGGGAGATGCTGGGCTTCCTGCGTGATGTGCTCCCAGGACGGGCTGCGGAGCTGAGTCAGGCCTGGGGAGATGCTGGGCTTCCCGTGTGATGTGCTCCCAGGACGGGCTGCGGAGCTGCGTCAGGTCTTGCTGCAGAAGCTTCCTTTCCTTATACCTTGCTCATACCCTTACACTGATTTCTCTCTTACCTAGAATTGTGTATACAATTTCATAAATAAGTGTGTCCGGTTATGCCAGGTTCCTGTTTGATTTATTTGAGAGACAGACACGTGAGAGAGAGCCCCTGTGTGCTGCCCCACACCCCAAATGCTCACAGTAGCCAAGGCTGAGTGAAGAGCCACACCTGGGCTCCCAGTTGTTTTGGGGACCTGATCTGCTGGGCCCTCACTTGTTGCCTCTCCAGGTCTTCCTCAGCAGTGAGCTGCAAGCGGGCAGAGCGTCAGCTCAGACTGTTACTTGGATGGGATGCAGCTGCTCCAAGTGTCATCTTAACCACTAGCTCCGAGGCTTGGTTCACTGTTTATTTCCATAATGATAGCAGATTTTCATTGATGTTGTGATTCATATTGGTGATATATCCCCAAATCATTACTTTGGCTTATAAAAGTATGATGCTTTTCTGCCAGTGCCATGGCGTAGCAGGATAGGCTTTCCTCTGCTGCTAGCACCCCACATGGGCTGTGGATATGTGGATAGTTTTCAGTAATTTATATCAGAATATAGCTTTCATCACCAAATCAGTTTAACTAAATGTGAATGGATTCGCAGAGGATGGCCAGGTAATGGGGTGCAGGCAGTGAACACAGGACAGGTGTCCTGGCCCCTGGGGCTGAGGTGGCTGGACACAAACATGAGCATGGAGTGGGGAGCAAAGCAAGGCATGGGCTGGATGAATTTTTTGCAAAGCTGCAGTGAATCTTGGGCCTATCTACATAAGGGACTAGCAGAAACAAGGGCTGTGTCAGTGCCTCCTTGGGGGTCACTCCCCATCACCTCGTTGCATTCGGACTATGAGACTAGTAAAACAAAGACATTGTATGTCAATGGTAATTGATTGTTTTACCTGCAGTGTCACTGACCCAATATTTACACGGAAGCCGGGGCAGAGCAAAGGGCTCTTTAGTTTCAGTCCTATAGGTGCTGTGGTTCTGACCCAGGAGTTCTTTAACACCCAGGGTGGCTCTGTTCCCATAGCCCTGCTCTTCCAAGTGCGGCTTCTATTACAGGCACCTGTTTGCCCAGTAGCCTGGCTTCCCCCATCACAAACAAGCACTGCTCGGGGGCCCAATGGATCTGGAGGGCATCCCTGATGGCACAGTAGGGCAGAACCATTTCTAACTGTCCTGCTGTCCAGCTAACTCTTTATGCGTCTGCTCTCTGATCAAGTAGACATTATGTATCCTTTAGAATGTTAGCAAGGGCATACTTAGCTCTAAAACTTTCATGGACTTAGCGAGAAATCTGTAGCAGCAGGCATGCTCTGACTGCGTTTCTGCTGGGAGATAAGGTAGAATGATAAGGTCAGGCCTGGCATGTGGGTTCAGTGACTCCGTGTCCTGCATGCGTGAGGGTGCCATGTGAACACTGCTTCATGTTCCGACTGTCCCATTTTCCTTTCCAGATTTCTGCTTGTGGCCTGGGGAAGCAGCAGAGGACAGCCCAGAGCTTGGGATCCTGCACCCATGTTGGAGACCCAAAAGAAGCTCCTGGCTCCTGAGTTTGGATTGTCTCAGCTCTGGTTACTGAAGCAACTTTGGGAGTGAAGCAGCATGTGGAAGATATTTCTCTGTCTCTCCTTCTCTCTCTAAATTGGCCTTTCCAGTAAAAATAAATACATCATAAAAAAAGGGAAAGACATGACGATGTATGAATTGACCTGCTTTTTACTTTGGTGAGAATGGGATGGAAGAGTTGCCTGTTTACTGTGTGCATGGCAGAGTGGGTGCAGCTGTGAAATGAATGTACGCTCTCATTTTGGCTGTGCTTTGAGGCCTCTATGTGACCTGGCTGTTTGGTCTTTTGAGTGTGGCCAGCCATATCCCTGGTAAAAGGTCTGGAGGTCCAACTGCACATCCTGGGAGTCCTTCACAATGGAATCAGCTTCCATCTTAGAGCGGATGCTGGAGAAATGAGGCTATAAGCCAGGACCCCAAGATGCTTTTGCTCAGGAATCTAAGACCAAGTGAAAGTTTAGAAACCAGGTGTAAGTATCATTTAACAACTCCGGAAAATGTTGATCGTAAGGAGCAATGGCTTCTGTAACCTATTTATTTATTTATTGCCATTTTCTGCTACTGTTCTGAGGCCCTGGGATTTACCACTTAATTCCCCCATATTATTCCTATATTCTAACTTTGCATAAATAGTCATATATCCATCATTGCAGACATGGACAATGGCAGGCAGTCCAGCATCCTATTGTCAAGGTATAATTAGTTTTATCAGGAGTCTTTGATCTGGATGTAGAAATTGTACTGCATTGTCTCCTCATAGCTGGAAATGACTGCCTCTATTACACAGCTGCTAGACATCTCTGTTTTTTGAAAAACCACAAAACCAAAGCAACAACAGGAAGGAAGAAAAATAGAAATTTACAACACCATGAAGTTAAAGAATATGCTACTGAATCACTAATGCGGCACTGAAGAAATGCAAATGAAGAATCTTGAACAAAATGATACTGCATATTGACTTTAGTGTCAGTTAAGAGTTTAATAAAGGAAAACAGTGCTTGGAAGAGACAAAACTAAAAAAAAGTCAAAATCCTTGAGTGAGATTTTTATCTGTCTTGATAAGTTATATTTCCTGTAAGTAACAATTAGATGATTGATGATTTTAAGCCATGTAGCCTCCTGGTTAATGTGCGTGGATGGTAATTTGCCCGGTACCCTGGCTTCCCCATCAGAAACAGGAGCTGCTTGGGGCCAGCCTGTCTTGGCCTTGCTATCCCTAAGTGAGAATGCAGCAGGGCGTGCTGACATACAGTTACATAGCCCTGTTGTTGCAGCAATGGGTTGTGTGTTGATGCATTCTTCCATTACTGCACTGGGATGCACATTTGCCTTTTGTTTGGTTGGGTGCTATTCCCCTTCTCTGTCAACAGAACACGTGTCAGTATCCTTTGTAGGGCATGTTCGAAAGAGAGACATTCTTTTAACTTTTCCTTACTGTGGACGAATTTTATTTCATTTTTGGAGAGTTAAACTTTTCTTGGTAGATTATCCTGGGGTGATAATTTTTTGCTGTTAGAATCTGGAATAAGTCACTCCATTCTCTTCTGGTGGGTAGAGTTTACTGTAAGAGGTGTGCTGTGAATGTAACTGGCATTCCTTTATACGTCAATGCTTTTTATTTTTTTCAACATTCACAATTAAGAATTTTTTCCTTGTTCCCAGTGGAAGAAAGCTAGATTATCTTATGTCGTGGTCACTTTTGGTCAAGCCTGTTGGGAGTTCTCTGCCCCACCTGGATGTTGTTTTCTAATTTTTTACAAAGCATGGAATTTTGCCTTACTATTTCATTTTACACATGTTGAAATACAGCATCTCCTTCTGTACTTTTTAGCGTTTCCCAGGTCTGCTTCCATACTTTTGATTATTTTCCCCTGGTGACAGGGAGTATCTTCCAAATCTTAGCTTCTTTCATCTGCTGTCCTCATTCTGCTATGTACACTATCCACTGTATTTTTAATTTCCTCCAATGTATTCTTAATTTATGATTAAGAATGTCCACTTTCATTTATTTCCTGTTTGACATATTCATTGAATTTCTTTTTTCAAGATTTATTTATTTATGGGAAAGTCTGATATACAGAGAGGAGGAGAGACAGAGAGGAAGATCTTCCATCCGATGATTCACTCCCTAAGTGACCGCTATGCTGAGCCGAAGCCAGGATCCAGAAACTTCTTCTGGGTATCCCACGCAGGTGCAGGGTCCCAAGGCTTTGGGCCATCCTCGACTGCTTTCCTAGGCCACAAGCCGGGAGATGGAAGGGAAATGGAGCTGCTGGGACTAGAACCGGCGCCTGTACAGGATCCCAGGGCGCATTCCAGGCGAGGACCTCTTGTATTACCTTTTGCAATTTCTTTACCTCTTGTATTGGATATAAACCAGCACAAGTATGGAATCCTGTCGTATGGAAGTCAATGAGCCACTGCGCTGTCACCTTCCTCATTCCTACTTATCTTAAAAAAAAAATGAGAATAGGCAACGATGCTGGCACAGCGTTATAGTTAGCAATATTTGACATAAACCAGTCCCAGGATGCCTGCCATTACTTGCTTTACTTCAGCAGTGAAAACACTTGCCGAGTTAAAAGACAACCAGGGCATTTGTGTGCAGTGCGGATGGATTAGACTCCTGGCAATGGGTTTGAGACAGCTCTGCTGCAGCCGGAGGCCAATTAGGGAGTGAACCGATGGCTGGATGTTACACATGACTGACAGGTATTACAAGAGAAGTGTGGAATGTTATGGGGTGCGGTCCATCATAGCCAGCACCCATTGACAGTGGGCAAGTGGCTGTATCCCCCCCCACCCTGCCCTGAAGGTGGGGCCTAACAGCAACGGAATGCTAATTTCATCCTCAGCCACTCCCCCGCACCGCCCACCTGTTTGCTCCTGCCTGCCTGTGCTCACCTGTCAACGGAGAGGGGACGGGATTGCATTGTTTTGTGACCACTCCCCTCACCAGCCCTTTAAAAGGCGCGGGAAGCGGGCCTTGCGCTTTCTGCTCAGGTCCTTCAGTTACTCAGCTACCTTGACTCTTGTCCGACCCAGCACAGGTAATCCCCTGCGCACGGTCCCTGAGTACTGCTGAGATGAGACAATGGCTATGCTAATGTTGTTTCTGGGCTGTGCACAATCAGGCGTTCCAGGAGAGGTGTGGCCTAGCAGTGGTGGGATGTGGGCAGGGAAGCCAGGGAAAGGTGAATGTTTGCAGGTTTTAATTGTGTCAGATTATGTGTTGCACGTGTCTTAGCATGACCCATAAGGTTGGGGAAGCTGGGACATAGATCTTAAGGTGAATGAATGTACTTAAGGGTAATGACCATTTGTTCTTTTTGGAATTATGTTTGCTTGAATTATGATTGATTGGGTTGCAATATGGACTTTTGACTTGCTATTTATAGAGTGCTCTGTTATCACCAAGCTTGGTTAATAAAGACTCCTTAATAAACCTTACACATGTCTGGGGTGATCTCGCACGCCCAGACTATCAGCCAGAAGACAGGACCTCATTGCCCATGGTCAGAGGCCTCATTTCTCAGCCCTGAGGCTCCCTGCGGTTTCAGCTTAGTTTGTTGTCATCATGGTAGCTAGCCACAATTCACTTTGAAATGCTAACACGTTAACTCGGTGTCGGAAAAGTGGACAGGATCAATCAGGTTCCTGCACTTCAAACTGCTCTGCTTGCTCTTTGTTTTCAAAATATTGAAAGACCCAAGAATGCAGAACATCGTGACAATTTCGCCATGTCTGTACTTTACCATCCTGGTCCAGGGTTAGGGTTAGGTGGAATCTGGCACCAGCACTTACTAGTCTCCACTACCCTTGATATCAGGTTAATGGGGAAGGGCTTGGGAAAGGAATGAGGGTGTGGCTGTACGCCATTAACCCCAAGCCAAGATGGCGCCCGCATGTAAACTAGTCTCAAGTCTCGCGGGGCCTCGGGGTGGCGGTTGGCGTGGAGTTTGGGGGGTCGAGGAAAGGAGGGAGGGGGAGGGAGGGAAACAGTCGGTTTAGCGCAGGCGCAGTAAACACAGTCGGGCTTCTGGCTTGCTGGCCCGTGCGGCGGCGGCGGCGGCGGCGGCGGCGGCGGGGGGGCGGGGCGGGCGGGCGGTCGGTCGCGCGGCGCTGCACAAATGCACAAACCGTCCTTCCACCGACCGGGCCGGGACTGCACTGTGTGTGCGTCTCTCTAGGTGCTCTCCTGCTCCGTCCAGGCGGGGGAATCTGTTGCCTCCCTAGGGATGTTTCCTTATTTCTTTCTTCTTGGATCTCTCCTTTCCTTTTAGACTCCCCCTCTCTCTGTTTTGATTGCTGAATACCGCCGCTTTCCTCTCTTTCTTTCGCTTTCTCCTTTGACCTGTCCCCTCTCCTTCTCCCACTCCCCTGCGTCTCAAAGAATTTCACTTCTGACTCCCACCTTTATTCGACATTGTTCATCTTTACATTCTCTCCCTTTTCCTAGAGCCTTTTCTCTCGCGGTCTCATTCTGGATTTATTTTCTTCCCTCATCTCTTTCACTCGTGTCTGTCTGGCCGTTTGTTTTGTGTGTGTGTGTGTGTGTGTGTGTGTGTGTGTGTGTTTCCCCTACTGCTTCCATTGCTTCCCTTTATGTTGTCTTTCTCCTTCCCTAGTTTTTGTGTTCCTGTTTTTTTTTTTTTGATTCTTACTTTTGCCTTCCTTTCAGTTCTCATTCTCATTCTCTCTCTCTCTCTCTCTCTCTCTCTCTCTCTCTCTCTCTCTCTCCCTCCCTTTTCTCTCTCGATGTTGGTGGTTCCTTTTTATTTTCTGGCTGCCTTTTCCCTTTACCTGTGTGTGACCAAGTGTATCCCCCCTTCCCCCAAGAATGTGCTGATAGGTCAGATTTATGCTGTCACAGCAGATGCGTGGTCATTCACTACTCCAACACGATTCTCCCCAATCAAAACAAAATGTTCACATTTCACCAGTAACAGTCACAACACAGTTTGGTTATAAATGAGAGGCAAGGCAAGGCAAGGCAAGCGACCTGGCGGCCGGGACCAGCCGGTACCCCCTGCAAGGGGAGGGAGGGAGGGAGGGAGGGAGGGAGGGAGGGAGGAGATGACACACATTTCCCTGCCTCTCTCGGATTCATTGTCCGGCCGTATGCATCCGGCGTGCTGTCCCTTTGTTCCTTGGTGCTGGCTGTCTGACTCCACCTGGTGGCAGGCAGCCTTGCTGTAGCTGTAGAGTGCTCCGGAGCCGGCAAGGGGAAGCGAGTGGGTGGAGAGCCCGGGACAGGGTGTGACAAAGTCCCCAAGCTGCAGGCGGGAGAGTCCCAGCCCTGCTGGGACCTGGCTGGCTCGTGTGCTGCTCGGAGATTGGGCCTGGAGGCTTGCAAGTGAGCAGGCAGGCAGCTGCAGGGGTGGTTAGGTGTCTGCGCGCTCCTGAATGTCACCTTGCTGGAGTACCGTTAGAGTGCATGGGGTCGACCAGCACTCCCTTTATCACTGCCTCCACACTAGGCCACCAGGTCGGGGCCGTTGTCGGGGCTGCGAGGCCCCGGGCCCCGGGCCCGACACTCGTCGCCCGCACTAGGCCACCAACCGGGTCGGGGCTGTCATTGGGGCTGCGAGGCCCCGGGCCCCGGGCCCCGGGCCCGACCCGACGCTCGTCACCCGCACTAGGCCACCAGGTCGGGGTTATTGTCGGGGCTGCGAGGCCCCGGGCCCCGGGCCCCAGGCCCCGGGCCCGACGCTCGTCGCCCGCACTAGGTCACCAGGTCGGGGCCGTCGTCGGGGCTGCGAGGCCCCGGGCCCCGGGCCCGACGCTCGTCGCCCGCACGAGGGGACCCGGTCGTGGCCATCATCGGGGCTGCGAGGCCCCGGGCCCCGGGCCCGACGCTCGTCGCCCGCACGAGGGGACCCGGTCGTGGCCGTCATCGGGGCTGCAAGGCCCCGGGCCCCGGGCCCGACGCTCGTCGCCCGCACTAGGCCACCAGGTCGGGGCCGTCGTCGGGGCTGCGAGGCCCCGGACCCCGGGCCCGACACTCGTCGCCCGCACTAGGCTACCAGGTCGGGGCCGTCGACGGGGCTGGCTCCGGGCCCGACACTCGTCGCCCGCATGAGGGGACCGGATCGGGGCCGTTGACGGGGCTGCGAGGCCCGGGGCTCCCGGCCCGACACTCGTCGCCCGCACGAGGGGACCCGGTCGTGGCCGCTGGTGGGACTGTGAGCGTGTGTTTGCTTTTCTAAGTCCTTGGGTCGACCAGGTGGCCACAGGAGCACGCCCTGTCGTCGATGGGTATGTTTTTGGGGACCTGTGACCCGGGCCCCCATCTGAGGGGGTGGCTGTGTCGCATAGGTTGTCCCCGTTGTCCCCTGGAAGGGCATTTGTACGCCTGCAGTTGTCATTTTGGATCTGCAGGTAGGTGCTGACACGCTGTCTCCTGGCGACCGTCGCCAGGAGAGCTGGGCCCCTGGGTTCGCGTCTGGGGGGCAGGGGGAGAGCGCGATGGGCTGCCGGCGGCCTGGCGTCGGACTGCGTCTCCCCTGCCCATCCGGCGGCCGAGCTGCCTGCCTGGGTTCGTGCGGCAGCTTCGGTGTGCGATCCCGGTTGAGCCCTGCGACGGTGCTGCCATCTCCGGCTTACGATTTGCCCCGAGAGCGGCGGGGGTGAGGCCGGGCGCTGGGTCCTATACCCGTGTCCGCTCTCTGCCGCAGGCGGCCCGTTGTGTAGCGGTGGCTGACGAGACCCCTTCCTGAGACTGAGTCGGTAGTAGCGGCTTCATGCCGCGTGTGCGTGTCAGGCGTTCCTCCGCTGGGGTTGGCCACCGCCGCTGAGGAGGCAAGGGGCCGGTGAGGCTGCGACGGACCCCCTCTCTGGCGGCTGTCCTCGCCGGGCGTGACCCCCTGTGCCTCGCGTGATGTCACAATTCCAGACCGCGACTGACCGATGTGGTGATGTGGCGCTCTCCCGGGCCGGGCCTAAGCCGCTTACAGACGAGGGACGGCCGTTCATGGCGAATGCTGCCGAGCTTCTCGTTCTGTCTTGCGGGCTCCTGGTTCCTCTTTCCCCTGCCTCGGTGCGGTGGGAGAGGCCAGGGGTGCGGAACCCGGCTCGATCTCCGCTCCCTCTGCCTCGTGCCGCCTGGAGGTGCGCTGGTGTGGGGGTCCGGGCGGGGGTCCTCGGACGTGGCGGACACCCTTCGCCCTCTGCCGTGCCGGCGTGTCACGGCGTGGGCGGGCCCCCTCCCGCGGTGGTGTGGGGCTCGTCCGGCAGAGTCCGGCTCTGCTCGGCTCTGTGCGGTGCTCCTGGAGCGGTCCGGGTCGTTTGCCTTTCAGGCGCCTGGAACCGAGTGGTGGTGTCGCTCCCTTGCCACCCCAGCGTGCGCTCTCCCGGGTGTGCCGCTGCAGCCTCCTCGCTGGTGTGTGCTGCCTGGTGTGCGGGAGCCTCTGGGGGGTCGAGGTGGTGAGGAAAAGGAAGCGTTGGGCGCAGCACCGGCTGCTGCTGCCACGGCCCGTGGCCTCGCCCGGCCGGCCTCTGGTGCCCCCTGCGCGTCCGTGGGGGGGCAGGTGACTTCCTTACCTGTGCCGCAGACCCCTCCGCCCATCCTCGGGCCCGTCCCCCGGGTTGGGTTGATGCTCCCTTGGTGTTGGGGCCCTTTGTGCCCGGTGAGAGGCGCACGTGGGGGCTGGCGGGGTGCGGCTCGCCTTCGGTGAGAAAAGCCTTCTCTAGCGATCCGAGAGGGACGTGCCTACGTGATGGGGTGCCGTATCCCCCGCTTGCCGCGCCGTTCCTTCCTCTTCCTGGTGCGTGTCGGTAGCCACGCTGCTGACGACGCGGATGGCTTGGGTTGTTGTGCGTTAGGTGGCGATGGTCGCTCGTTCTTCCCGGCCCCTTCCGCTGGGGGCCGGACGCTGCCTCTCGCGCCTCTACCTTGCCGTGGCCCGCGCCTCCCCCCCGTGTCGGGGGAGGGTCCCGCTGGGCCAGGGCCGGGCGTCCCGTTGCCTTACGGGCCCGACGGAGGGGCCCTGCGGTCGCTCGCATGCCTCTGGTGTTGTCTGGCCTTCCGCTTACCACCCGGGGCCCCTGGGGTTGCGTGTGGCTTGTCCCGCGCTGCCCCTGTGGCCCTGGCGTGGGGTGGCTCTCTGCTCGCTTCCCGCCCTGGGCTGTCCGCGGCCCGCTGGCCGGTCGCCGCCGGCGAGGGTGGCGGCGGCGGGGCCACGGGTTTGGGCCCGTTGGGTCTCCCCTCGGCCGCATCGGCTTTGGGAGCGTTCCCGCGGGGTGGCGGCCCCCGGGGCCGGGGGCTCGGATGTTGGTGGATGGAGACCCCAGGAAGCCGGTGGCAGTAGGTGCCCGGTGTCGAGAGCGTTGGCGGTGTCGCATTGTGGGCCCCGGTGGGGGGCCTCAGGTGCGCGTCGGGGAACGCGTGGGGTCGCTGGAGGCGGGCTGCCGGCGTCCCAGGCGTGCCACGGGACCGCGCGGGCGTGTGGCGGTGGCATCCCGTGTCCGTTTTCCGGGAGGACCCGGCTTTTGTTGGCCCGAGGTGTTCCCCGCGGCTCCCCGTCGCGCCTCTGGCGCCTCTCCCCCCGCGGTCTGATGCCATGCCCCCGCAGGTGGCCCCCTCGCGGCCCGCTGCGGCCTCGTGTCGCTTGCGTGCGCCGGCGAGCCCTCTTTGGGGTCGGGGGTCAGATGGCTGCGACGGTGTGGCCTGTGGTGCTGCGGGGCCTGGCGTTCACCCCCATCGTCGGAGGCGGTGTGTGCGTGTGAGGGGTGGCCGAGTCGCGCGGTGGCGTGTCCCCGGCTGTGTGGCTGTGCCTGGCGCCTCCCCTCCCCCCATGCGGGACCGCCCTTGCGCCTGGAGGGTGCTGGCGGTGAGATCCCGCGTGGTGCGGGGGGCTGGTGTGCCGCCTGGCCGCCATCCGGTTCGACGGTCCCGTCCGTCCGTGTCGAGGAGGCCCTCCTCTCCCGTGCCCCCGCTCCGCGCTTGCGGGGGTCCGCCGGCCCTCGGCTCCCAGTTGTCACCGTTTTGTCAGGCCTCGCTCGCTGGCCGGGCGGCTCCTGCTGCCGCGCCTGCTGTGTGCGTCTCCAATCTCGCTCTTCATCCGTGTCCCGGTCCCGGGTCTCCGTGACCCTGTGGTGCTTCGCTCCCCGGGTCCCGCTGCGGCCGTCGGGGAAGGCGCTCGGGCTCCTTCCCGTGTGTCGCGCCGCCCTTGCCCCGTCAGGCGGCGGTGGCCGGTGGCGTGGCTGCCGGCGGGTCGGCTTGTCGGAGCGGCGCGTGTGCGCGGGGGTTGAGGTCGGTGAGGTCGGGTCGCTGGGGGGCGGCTGGTGTGTCCCGCTGCCTGCCCCTCCCTCCCTCCTCCCTCTCCTCGCCTCCCCTCCTCCTCTTCCTTCCTGGTGGCAGTGTCGGTGGTCTTCCCGGACCCGGCGTTGTGGTGCCCGCGTGTGGGCTCTTCCTGAGGCCGCGGTCGGCCGGTTCCTCGGCCCCGTCTTGCGTCGCGAAGTTGTATGGGCGGCTCGGCATCGGCTGTGCACCCCCGTTGTGTGTGTGTGGGGAGCGTCGTGGGCCCGGGCTCTGGCCCCGGCCCCGTCGCCCCCTCTCCTCCTCCGCGGGTGCTTGCCTGTTGCCTGCCGGCCCCGGATGGAGAGGGTCGTCTCGGGCGCCGCTGTCGCGTGCCCCCCTGCTCCATCTCCCCCGCGCCTGGCTGCCGCTGTCCCACCCCGGCGGGGAGTGGTGTGGTGGCGGTTGGCTGGTGGTGCGTGGGCGGGGACGGGGCTCCGGCCCCGGCTCCCGCGCCCTCGCGCCATCCCCAGCCACCCCCGCCGAGGTCGGCGCGTGCGGGCGGGAGGCGGTCGCGACGTCGAGACGGCCCGTGGTGCCGGTCTCCCCCGCTGGCTTCTCAGGTTGGCTCTCGCGTGGTGTTGGCGACCTCGCCGTGTCGGGAGCTCCGCTCCTCTGTCCGCCCGGTTGTGGGGAGGTAGGCTGGTGAGGGCGAGGGGTTGTCGGGGGTGGGGTCAGGCCGGTGGGGGGGGCTCTCGCCGCCCCCCTCCGGTCGCCCCTCCTGCGCCTCTCCTCCCCGTCATCCCCCGCCGCCGTTGTCGCCTCCGCTCGCCGGTGTCTGCCCGCCCGCGGGGCTGGTCGAGTTTCTGCGAGCTCCTGCTTG
>NW_024466887.1:0-58163 GCF_017591425.1 Ochotona curzoniae
GCTGTGGCCCCTCAGGACACAGCACAGCCCTTCCTCCAGGGCCCACCAACAGCCTGCAGGTGGGCTACTGAAGCCTGGGGTACTCAGGACTTTGCACAGTAGGCGGTTCCTATCTGCTAGCCCGCCCATGCTCTGGCCTCCTGGCGAGCACCAGCTGCCCCATGGCCCCTCATGACACTGCATGCACATCCTTCCTCCAACATTCATGTCCCCTAGAGGGCGGTCGTGTCCACACATGGCCTCAGCATCCCGAGAGGCAGAGGCTGTGGCATTCATGCTCCGGGTATTCACTCACCTTCCCACAGCTCAGCAGGATGATCCGCACCAGCACCACGTTGATGTGGGCCCCCAAAGACTCATCGTGGTAGATTTCATTGACCTGAAAGACAAGCAGCTTGTGGTCAGCAGTGCCCCGCGAGCATTGCCCTTCTGGGACCACCCCTTATATCTCCTTCCATACACCCCTCTCCTGCTTGCTGCCCTGGATGTCCCCAGAGTCACTCTCAGGCCCAGCCCCTGGAATTCTTCACCCGGAGCAAAAGCCTAGACAAGGAATCAATCCCTGTATTGGCTGTTTGAATTGCATCTTTCCTTCAAAACCTGGCAGCCCAGGTGGTGTGGCCCCGCCCCCAGCAGACAACACTGCATGGCTACTGCTGTTGGCAGCTGTGGTGTCCCCACTTGGGTGGGGACAGAGCCTCTGCCAGGTCTTAGTGTCTCCTGAGTTACTAAGGACAGACATCCCAGGCAACACCATCACCCCTGGGTGTCTACGGTTGAGAGGGCTCCCAGAATCCAAATCCACCAACACTCACATTGCATATAAAATGTATGTGTTCTTTGCATGAAACCCACATACTTCATTTATTTTCTTTTTAAGATTGATTTATTTATTGGAAAGTCAGATATACAGAAAGGAGGAGAGACAGAGAGGAAGATCTTCTGTCTGATGATCCACTCCCCAAGTGAGTGCAAAGGCCGATGCTATGCCAATCTGAAGCCAGGATCCAGGAACTTCTTCTGGGTATCCCACATAGGTGCAAGATCCCAAGGCTTTGGGCCATCCTCAACTGCCTTCCCAGGACACGAGCAGAGAGCTGGATGGGAAGTGGAGCTGCCGGGATTAGAACCGGCACCCATATGGGATCCTGGGGCGTTCAAGGCTAGGACTTTAGCTGCTAGACCACGCCGCCGGGACCCATCTATTTTTTTTTTAAGAGTTATTTATTTTTCTATGTGAGGCAGAGTTAGAGAGAAGGAAAGACAGAGATCTCTCAACTGATGGTTGACTCCCTAAATGGCTGTAATGGCTGGAGCTGGGCTGGTCCAAGCTGGCAGTCAGTAGCCCCCTTATGGGTCTCCCAGGCAGGTGCAGGGGCCAAGGACTTGAACCATCCTCTGTTGCTTTCCCAGGTGCATTAACAGGAAGCTGGGTCAGAAGTGGAACAGCTAAACTGGAGTCCATACGGGATGCTGGCACTGCAGGCAGAGGCTTAACCTGATTTGCCATGGCACCAGTCCCCACCCTAAACTTTAAATCCAGCTCCAGAATGACTAGCAATACCTGCTACAATGGCCTGGGCAACCTGTAGGTAACTGCTGTGCTGTATTGTATCATCAAGGGAATGAGGACAAAGCAAAGGTCTGTACAAAATGTGCAGTTCAGAGGCAACTGTTCTGAACTCTTTTTTAGGGGCCAGTGCTGTGGCATAGTAAAGCAAGCCTCTGCCTGTGGCACCGGCATCCTGTATTGACACCAGCTCCGCTTCCAATGCAGCTATCTGCTTATGGCCTGGGAAAGCAATAAAGCATGACCCAAGTCCGTGGGCCCCTGCATCCATATGGGAGACCCAGAAGACGCTCCTGGCTCCTAATCAGCTCAGCTCAGCTCTGGCCACTGCAGTCATGTAAAGAGTAAACCAGCAAATGGAATACCTCTCTCTGTCTGTCCTTCTTTCTATGTAATTCTGCTTTCCAAATAAAAATAAACTTTTTTTTTTTTATTGTTGCTTACACTGTATTATGTAGTACAGTTTTATAGGCGCTGGGGATTCCCCCCACCCCTCCCCATACCCCTCCCCCCATGGTGGATTCCTCCACCCTGCTGCATAACCATAGTTCAAGTTCAGTTGAGATTCATTGCTTGCAAACACATGCCTAGCATAAAGTTCAGCGTCTTATTGTCCAGATAAGTTCAGTGGCCTCCTGGGGAGACCTTCTATGGTCCGAAGATAGGTCTAACAGAGTAAAGATCCGGTAGGTTAAAAGCCCCAACAAGGCCTCAGTATCAATATACAACATTATGGAATTAATTGACATAGTACTGGGTAAACAATATGTTAAAAATAACGCAAGTTCCATTCTTCGAAACATCTGGGTTGAGACAGCATCAATGACACGTTCAAAAAATAACAAACAACCAAACAAAAAATTACAGGTTAAATCAAGGCAAACATGTGGTATCTAATCTTCTGGGATTCGCTCATTCCCCCTAGCATTATAGTTTCCAGTTGTGCCCATTTAGCCACAAAGAACTGCATTTTGTTTTTTTTAATAGCTGAGTAGTATTCCATGGAGTAGATGAACCAAAGCTTTCTTATCCAATCTTCTATTGATGGGCATCTCGGTTGCTTCCATGCTTCTGCAATTACTGACTGGGTTTATTTAATTCTGCAGTTGCCTCCGGACTGAGTTTTGGTAAATGGTGGGAGTCCAAGAACTTTTCTATTTCTAAACCCATAACCGAGGTAGAGATTGAAACAGTCATCAAGGATCTCCCAACGAAAAAAAGCCCAGGCCCAGACGGCTTCACTACAGAATTCTACAAAACATTCCGAACAGAACTAACCCCAATCCTCTACAAGCTCTTCAAAACAATAGAGGAGGAAGCAACCCTCCCAAACTCATTCTATGAAGCCAACATCACCTTAATCCCAAAACCGGATAGAGAACCATCAGAGAAGGAAAACTACAGACCTATTTCTCTGATGAACATTGATGCTAAAATTCTCAACAAAATCCTAGCCAATAGAATTCAAAAAATCATCAGACAGATCATTCATCCGGATCAAGTAGGATTCATCCCTGGAAGGCAGGGATGGTTCAACATTCGGAAATCCATAAATGTTATAAACCATATCCAAAAACTGCAAAACAAGAACCACATAATAGTTTCAATAGATGCAGAAAAAGCTTTCGACAAAATCCAACACCTCTTCATGCTAAAAACTCTAGCCAAAGTAGGCATAGATGGGAAAATCCACAACATAATTAAAGCAATTTATGAAAAACCCAACGCCAGTATCATACTGAATGGAGAAAAGCTAGAACCCTTCCCACTGAGATCTGGAACAAGACAAGGGTGCCCACTATCACCACTGCTATTCAACATAGTCCTAGAGGTACTTGCAGAGGCCATAAGACAAGAAAAAGAAACCAAAGGCATACGTATAGGAAACGAAGAAGTCAAGCTTTCACTATATGCAGATGACATAATCCTATACATAGAAAAACCAGGAGACTCAATACAGAAACTGCTAGAACTTATACGAGAGTTTGGCAGAGTGGCGGGGTACAAAATTAACGAACGAAAATCAACAGCCATAGTGTACGCAAATAACACCAAGATGGAAGAAGATCTAACCAACAGGATACCATTCAAAATAGCAGAGAGAAGTATGAAGTATTTGGGAATAAATCTAACCAAAAGTGTAGGAGACCTATTTGAAGAAAACTACAAACCATTTAAAAAGGAAATTGAACAAAACCTCAAAAGATGGAATAACATCCCGTGCTCCTGGATAGGCAAAATCAATATCATTAAAATGTCTATACTATCACAAGCAATATACATTTTCAATGCAATTCCAATCAAATTGCCCAAAACATTCTTCATGGAACTGGATACAATGATTCAAAAGTTCATCTGGAAACACAAAAAACCACGAATAGCTAGAACCATCCTGAAAAATAAGAAGTTAGCAGGGGAATCACAATCCCGGACCTCTGGACATACTATAGAGCAGTGGTTATCAAAACAGCCTGGTACTGGCACAAAGACAGAAAGGAAGATCAATGGAATAGAATAGAAGCACCAAAAGGGAACCCACACAGATACAGCCAATTATCTTTGACAAAAAGACCAATGACAGCTTAAGCAAGTGGGAAGGCCTCTTTAGTAAATGTTGTTGGGACAACTGGCTGATAGCCTGTAGAAACAAAAAGATAGACCCACATCTATCACCATACACTAAGATCCAATCTACATGGATAAAAGACCTAAACCTACATCCAGAAACCTTCAAACTCTTGCAAGAAAATGTAGGAAATACCCTGCAAGACCTAGGAGTAGGTACCGACTTTCTAAGAAGGACACCAAAAGCAATAGCAGTTGAGAACAGAATAAACAAATGGGACCTCATCAAACTAAGAAGCTTCTGTACAGCAAGGGAAACCATCAACAAAGTAAAAAAGCAACCCACAGAGTGGGAGAAGATCTTTGCACACGATATAGGCGATAGGGGCTAATTTCCAGGATATACAAAGAACTTCAAAACAACCAAAAAACCAAAACAAACAAGCCACTCAAGAAATGGGCACGGGAAATGGGCAAACATTTCACAAAGGAACAAGTCCAAATGGCAAACAAACATATGAAAAAATGTTCCAGCTCCCTAGCAATAAGGGAAATCCAAATTAAAACATCGATGAGGTACCACCTAACACCAGTAAGATTGGCCCACATAAACAAGAACACCAAAGATGCTTGCTGGCGAGGATGCGGGGAAAAGGGAACCCTACTCCACTGCTGGTGGAGCTGCAAATTGGTACAGCCTTTATGGAAATCAGTCTGGAGAACACTCAAACAACTCAAAATCTGCATACCATATTACCCAGCAATAGCACTCCTAGGAATATACCCAAAACACCTGTTTTACGACAAACCAACATGCATCCCTATGTTCATTGCAGCACAATCAGTAATTGCGAAAACATGGAAGCAACTGAAATGCCCATCAGCAGAAGATTGGATAAGAAAGCTTTGGTTCATCTACTCCATGGAATACTACTCAGCTATTAAAAAAAACAAAATGCAGTTCTTTGTGGCTAAATGGGCCCAACTGGAAACTATAATGCTAAGGGAAATGAGCGAATCCCAAAATTAGATACCACATGTTTGCCTTGATTTAACCTGTAATTTTTTGTTTGGTTGTTTGTTATTTTTTGAACCTGTCATTGATACTGTCTCAACCCAGATGTTTCGAAGAATGGAACTTGCATTATTTTTAACATATTGTTTACCCAATACTATGTCAATTAATTCCATAATGTTGTATAATGATACTGAGGCCTTGTTGGGGCTTTTAACTGACTGGATCTTTACTCTATTAGACCTATCTTCAGACCATAGAAGGTCTCCCCAAGAGGCCACTGAACTTATCTGGACAATAAGACGCTGAACTTTATGCTAGGCATGTGTTTGCAAGCAATGAATCTCAACTGAACTTGAACTATGGTTATGCAACAAGGTGGAGGAATCCACCATGGGGGGAGGGGTATGGGGAGGGGTGGGGGGGATCCCCAGCGCCTATAAAACTGTACTACATAATATAATGTAAGCAACAATAAAAAAAAATACACACAAAAAATACATACATACATATACACCCTGGAACAAATTTAAGGATGAAAAGAGATTTGCAACGAAAATTAAGAAAACACTGAAGAAAAACCTGAAGATACCCAACAACAAAATGAAAACAATGCCAAAGAAAGAAAGAAAGAAAGGAAGGAAGGAAGGGAAAATCCGTGTATAATCACTCTGTCCCAGGGTCTGCACTGGCAGCAAGTCTGACTCAAGAGATGAAGCCAGCATGCAAACAGTCACTCTGATGTAGGAAGGGAGGTCACTATGTTAGCCACCATGCTAAGTGCTGGCTCCCTAAATCGCATTTTTTTTAATGGTGATGTTTACAGGGTTGATTGGGGGTGGGAAGGATTGAGGGTTAGGGGAAAGTGGGTGAGATCATTGTTTGCAAGTTTCCTTTTCTTCCTCCTGTCTCTGGGGGCAAGGGAGGAGATGAGAAGAGAAGCTGCACTCAGCCTTCCAACTGCCTCAGTACCTGGGGTGGGGAATGGCCACCCAATATCATACCAGGGTCCCAATGGGAAGTATGCTCTGAAGGTTGTGCTCAAGTGGTTTCAATAGTTTTGAAATGCTGTTAGTTTTGTTGCCTCAAGGATGAGGAAATCCATCCAAGGACCACTGGCTGACACAGTCCACCTTAGAGTTTCCATTCGCCCAGATATATGCTGTCAACACTTGGCTGGGCTAGTTGTCCAATTTGTTTCACCTCCTTCCTCTGCTGTGGTAGCAGATGTCCACTGCACTTCCCAGTGGACTGGCATATCCTCCATGTGTATCTGGGTATGCCATCCACTACTCTGCCTTAGCTATTGTGGAGGCCCACTTCTGATACTTGCACTCCACAGTCAGTCCACTGGTCCTAGGATTCAACACACGGTTGGAATTCGGAGTGCAGTGGTTCAGTTGGGTGAATCCCACAGAAACTTCGTCTCTGCTGAACCCAGGCCTGACTCTTGTGTGTGCTTGCCAGTACAGGGTCTGGCTTAGTCTGACAACACATCAGGCTGCGCTGGGTCAGTTCTGTGTCAAGCCCATCTCTTACACAAATGAATGGATGCTTCATCCAGCCCAACACAGCCCACTACACATTTGATCCTCAAACATACCAGCAGGAACTGTAGCCTAGTCAGAGTGACCCCCCAAAACAACCATCAATGTAATTCTCAGTATGTGCAGCAGACTGCTCCTGTCTGACACCATCCCATTCAGCTCTTGTATACATCAATGGGCCTTTTAGCCTAGTTCAACCCAACAAACACTGTTATCAGCCCACATTCATTCCAGTAGATGCCACTGCTTGGCCAGACAGTCCCACCTGCAGCCCTGCTTCTCATGCTTACCCGTGGGAGTCACAGCTCATTAGAGAGGAGCCCACAGTTTCCCTACTGGGAGATCTTGCACTCTCCTGGTGGTTCTGCAGTCTAGCTTGACAGGAGTTGCCCCTAGTCCCAGCATTTGCCAGCCCTGACGCTGTGGCAAAGCCTGGGCAGCCTGCACTACTTCTGACTCATGCATGCACAGTGTTTATAGTCACCCAGCCTTGCTGCCTTTCCCAGCTCACATGCAGCCCTATGGGTATTGGTCTGGCCTGGTCTGCCCTCAGTCCCAGTTCTCACTTCCACCAGTACAAACCCCTGCTGCTACTCTATCATGCTTACCCACCTCTCCCTGGTCTCACATGTACTGGCGGGTGCTGCAGCCTGATATGGCATGGCCTGCCTCACCTTGGCATTTGTCACCTGATGCTGCAGCCTGACCTGGCATGTTTTGTGCCTAATTCCAGCTCATGCTGGTGGGAACTGCAGCCTAGCCTAGCCTAGCCAGCCCTCAGTCACAATCCTAAATGGGAACTGGCTGCTGTTACAGCCCAACTAGGCCTGTCCTGCACCCTGTCCTGGTTCTCAGATCTGCCAGTGGCTGACAAGAACGGGTCCAGCCTGGCCTGCCCCCATATCTGAGCCACAGGTATACTGGTGGGTACTGTAATCGGGCCTGGGCTGGGCTGCTCCCTGCCCTGGTTCTTGTGCTTACCTGCAGGGACTGTGTCCTGACGGAGATGTTCCCCAAGCTCCTCTATCAGGTCTCCTCCGAGTTCTTTCAGAAAAGCAGAAATTGCACCATCACACGTGTGTTCTCAAGTAGTCGGAGGTGTCCTGGCTTGAAGAAAAGATGAGACTTACAGTTAGATGATGATACATTAGGAGACCTTAAACCAACTTGAAACAGGAAAAAATTGACATAGTGGCAGACTATCCGTACTTCATGTATAATTAGATAAAAGCATAATATGCAACGGAGAAGTAAGGATAAGTTGACTTGAATTTGAAAAAGAAAATCTCAAGGAGTTACTTTGGGATGAAACCATCATCCTCACTGCTAACACTCTCCTTAGGGATCCACACAAATGAATCATTGCAACTCAGGAAATCCAATTGCATGGAGTATCTTAATGCAGCAATGAAAAACGTCCTCAGGTGAGACAAATTTAAACAACAACAAAAATCTTTCCAAAGCAGCTGGAAGATGGCCCCAGTGCTTGGGCCCCTACCACCCTCAAGGCAGACCCTGATGAAGTTCCTGACTTGGGCCTGGTCCAGCCCTGATCTTTGAGCCATTTGGGAACCACAGGGCAGCTGAAACATTTGTCTGTCTCTCCTGCTCTTCCTGCAATTTTTTTTTAATTATGTTACCTTTTTTCATTATTTTACAATATATTTCAAAAAATGACCTTACAGATGTCTTATCTGCTCTATAAGACCTGGAATAAAAGAACACTTAGAATTAGAACACAGAGACATTAAGCTGTAATACTCACTTGTACTGAACCATTACTACCAAAGGGTAAGTATTTTTTTTAAATAAGCAGATGTGTGGCTATGCAAAATAAAATACAAACTTGTTAAAACAGAACAGTAAACTTGACTTTATTGGCTATAGAAACGAGGTGGTTTTGTTTTCTTTCCTCAACACATCTGGTTCTGGCAGCAAGTCACATTATACATTTAAAGCAGTGTGAGCCCTGAAAGCTCATAGCTTCTGTTTGTGCGTATAACTTGGATCAGAGACCAGACACATGGAAAAGCACTGTTCTCAACACCCTCAACATCTCTCCTTCCAGGAGGTCACAAAGCTAACAAACTCAAGACTTTCCTTGCTGATGGTACTTAGTAATTATTTTACTCCAGTTAACACTGGATGTTTTAATATTCTCTAAAAGAGAAGTGATGAAAGCATGTAGAAACTCTCCAGGGTCCAATTTTCACTTCCCATTCCCCAAGTAGTAAAATAGCAGCTCTACATGTTATTAAAAAAAACAGAGATAATTTAAATTTCTTATTCGTTTTTAACCATAGTAACTTTACAATGCTTTTAGATTTAGTTGAATTTCCAAAATGAAAATGTCAGTTGTCAAATATTTTAGGAATTTATTAAAGTATTACATACAATTGATTTCCTTTTAGCTACCCCTCCCCCTCAAAAAAGTATATATGGTGTATGTGTGTGCATTTACTTATCTTACCTTAACTAAAGTTCTCTTTTTCTGGTTGGACATGAGAAACCAGTTTAAGCAACCAATGCTTGCTTTTATTTCTATTATAAGCAATAATTCAGATCTTTTTTCACTAAATATGACTGCAGCATTTTCATAATAAAATGCACAAAAGGCAATACCAAAAAATGCCTTCTGAACAGGCTTCTGCCAGGCAACCCACGGAAGTTAGACTCTACCAAAGTGGCACTACGACAACATAGGCATCCAGTTTCTTTTCCTTTTTTCAAATTTGTCAGTTATTTACCACAATTATTTTGTCTAGTAGGAGACAATTTCATGCTGGACTTAACTCTTAAGAGTTGACATAAACCAAAACTGGACAGCAGTCAACTGGAATCACATTCCAATGGTCTCCAAACATACTTGGCCAAAACACATCTTTTCTTTTCTTTGATTGATTTTGCATTAATTTTATTAAACGTATAGCAAATAACACTGCAAAGTTTTTCTCAGAGCTTTTTCTTAGGGGACTCTGCAATTCTTGCCAACAAGTACCTGGTGAACTTGTAGACAGCGCTGTTCCTGGCTCCCCAGCAGGTGGCGGCCCCGCGCCCTGGCCGCACGCCCGCTGCATCCCGCCGGCAGCACAGAGGCTCGCGCGGCCCGGGAGCGCTCGCCCCGCAGCTCGGGCGGCTGGCAGGCGGGCTGGCGCCGGTCGCGTCGGCCGGCAGCAGGGCCCATGTGGAAGCTCCTCCCGGCCGCGGGCCCAGCCCGAGGTAAGGACAGAGAGGGACAGAGGGCCCGGGTTCGGAGGAGCGCCAACGCGGGGAAGGAAGTCGGGGAGGGTCGCTTCCGGTCGGGTCCCCTTACCTTCCGGGGCACGGCGGAACGGGAAGGAAACCGGGGGTCTGGCACGCGCGTGGTGGTCCCGGCTGCGCCGTGGCGGGGAAGGCCGGCTGTCCTCGGCCCCGGGGTTGGGCGGGTGGACGCCCGGCCCTGTCCCGCGCTGTGCAGTGGCCGTGGGACCCCGGCGCTGTGCAGTGGGCATGGGCGGTGGGGCGGCTGGCCCTTCGCTGAGCCCTGGCTGAGGTGGCTGAGGAGAAACAGGTGCACGGAGCTTTCTGTTGTTTCAGACGCGTTTCCGTGCTGTCAGCAAGAGGGGACAGCCCAGACTTTTTCTTTTTGAAAGAGAGACCAGAATCTTGCATCTCCGAATTCACTGCCCTAGATGTGTCCAACACTGGGGCTGGTCAGGCCCAAGCCAGGAACCCCGGGATGCAAGGGCCTCAGTTGCTGTCTGTCAGAGTGCGCCTTGGCGGTGCTGGGCTGGACCCCCTGCACAAACCTGGGATGCAGGTGTCCCAGGGGAGCTGCAGCAAAAGCCAGGCCACTTCACCCCGCCCCTTTCCTGTGTGTCTGCACTTCCCTAGTGGAAGTTGCTAGTTGCCTGCCTGCTGTTTGTGGTCCTTATTGGCTGATAAAAGAAAGGGTAAGCCAGTAAAGCCATGATTACCTGTGTGCTCAGGGTGTTCAATTGTGATTGGGAAAAAAAGGGTCTCCCGAGATGCAGTGTTGACTGGCTATGTAAAGAGGTTTAAAGAAAAAAAAAATGATTTCTTTATTTCATTTGAATGAGAGCAGGAAATACAGAGAAGTCCTCCATTCTTGGGATGGCCTCCATGGCCAGAGCTGGACCAGTGCAAAGCTGGGAGCCAGAAGCTTCGTCTTGTCTCACATGTGTATATAGGGGTGCAGGAAACTTGGGCCATGCTCCACTGCTTTCCCAGCCAGAAGCAGGGAGCTGGATGGGAAGTGGAGCAGCTTGGGGTTGAACCAGTGCCCACATGCAATGCCAGCATGCAAACTGAGAATTAATATGATCTGGCCTCTGAAGGACTTTTGTAAACACCAACATAGGCATCCCTATGAACTTGCACCAGTTCAAGGCCAGACCGTAGAGATTTCAGTTTGTCTTGTGGCTCTCAGAGTTCCTGTGGATGTGTGGAAAGAAGACAGACCTGAGACAAATTGAGTTTGGCACAGCATACCTGAGGAAAGGCTTCATGAATCAAGGTGTGGCCCGAGCCAGTGGAGGCTGAGAGAGCAGTACCCAACAGTCCAGCAGACGGTAGGAGGTGACTTCCAGAAACAGCGGGATTGGTTAGTTGCAGCTCACTGTTGGCCTGGTCTGAGTGTGCAGTGAGAAGGCATTTGCCCTGCAGGACCTGGTATGAGTAGGTGACAGGCTGAGACTTAGCCATCTGTAACGGGGATAGCACTGCTAAGTGCAGACATTTGGCACTGTGTAGCAGGGCTAGCCTGGGAGTCCTGTTCAGCCTGTCTCC
This sequence comes from Ochotona curzoniae, assembly GCF_017591425.1. Lineage (NCBI taxonomy): Eukaryota > Metazoa > Chordata > Mammalia > Lagomorpha > Ochotonidae > Ochotona > Ochotona curzoniae. The sequence goes on from NW_024466887.1 coordinate 11,486, forward strand.
AGCTGTTGGCTAAAGTGCACCCTTGGCCACAGCTCAGAGTTGAGTTACTGCCACCTGTGGGCAGACCTAGCTTGAGTCCAGGGCTCAGATACCCTGGATATTTGGGCAGTGAGTCAGAACATGTATCCCTGTCCCCCAAATAAGTAAGGTAAAAATTTACAAACAAAGAATAGGGGCTGGTGTGATGGCTCAACTGGCTAATCCTCTACTGTTAGCACTGGCATCCCATATGGGCACCGGACCTTATCCCAGCTGCTCCACTGCCCATCCAGCTCCCTGCTTGTGGCCTGGGAAAGCAGTCCAGGATGACCCAAAGCCTTGGGACCCTGCACTCAATATGAGAGAACTTGAAGAAGCTCCTGTCTCTTGGTTTCAGATCGGCACAGCTCCGGTGTTGTGGCCATTTGGGGAGTGAACTAATGGATGGAAGCTCCAGTCAAGTTCATATTGGGACTTTACTTGGGATTTCAGTAAATGTATACTTTGGGAAAGCAATTCCTTTCACTGTTGTTATTCCTTGAGAGAAATGGTATGCCCTTGCATTAATGTAGGTGATCTTTTGATATTCCTCAATAAGGGTTTAATAGAAAATGGGGGTTTAATTTATGTAAAACTGATGAACATTGAAATAGCAAAGTGTTTTCTTGACACATCATGAATTTTATCCTATATAATGTACACATTTATGTATGTGTGTTTGTGTCTCATGATTTTATTCCTCTTAGAACCATACAGACTTTTGACTGGCACTGAGTACATCGTTGGAAGGAAAAACTGTGCTATTCTAATTGAAGATGATCAGTCAATCAGTCGAAATCATGCAGTGTTAACCGCTAATTTTGCTGTGACCAACTTGGTATGTTCCTGATTGTATTTTGCTAGCTTGCAGTGAGAGTTGAAATCACAGTATATTGCCTTGATGTGACAGAGAGAGAGAGCTGTTTGAGCATTTTATGCTTTTGTTTCAGTGACTTAGAAACTTGGAGAAAGTAGGTTGTATTTGTATTTGTTTACTTAACAACATTGACTGTTCCGTGGTGAGAGTTGTTGGGCTTAGCTGTGATACATTCATGATGCTCGCTCTTAAAGAGAGTATGTGACTGATGGACACAAAGTCTGGGTGTGTAAAGGGAGGCTCCGCAGTGGGAATGACGGTTTTCCCGGGGAAGACAACTGTTGCTTCTGATCCACAGCTCTTGAATGGCTTGGAAGGTATTTGTTAGCTTTCACCAGAACCACGGGTGATGAGAGTGATAAAAATATATGAATAAATACGTTCAAAATCATCATGGTAGGAACAAGAAAGTGAAAGTAAGCAGTTAGTTTGAACAAATGTGACAAATGCACAGGTGATGGATTAGTTTACTGGCATTTAGGTTTTGTGTCTATTTGTGTTGTAGAAAAGCATTATTATAGAAGTTGCAATAGAAAAAATAAAATTATTACCAAAAGTCAGAACCTCTAGGCTTTATGCCTTGTTTTCATTCGCCCAGTGTTTACCATGTGCTTTTGATAATGTAAACAAAACAAAACGAAAACGTAGGACTGAAGCTGTCATGTTATGCGTGAAGCAAACTGCTGCCAATCATAAAATTCTCAAGTGTGTGAAATGGAAGGGTTGGGAAAGTCCCAACTGATTTACAGAAATAAGGAAAAATGTGTGTTCCAAGAGTTATAATTCTGAAATTCAGAGATTTTCTTAAAGGGAGATATTTATGTTAATTGCTAATTACTCCTTTGAAGGCAGCCAGAACAGTAGCTGTCATTCCCTGTGGTGGCAGGATATGCAGCTGTTTATTATTTTACCCTTTTCAAAAGTTATCAAATGTCTCCTGTGAATCGTTTCCCCCTGGATTGTATGTGCTTGAGCTGTAAAAGACTTGTAATTACTTCTCTAATTTTCAGAGTCAAACTGATGAAATCCCTGTATTGACAATCAAAGATAATTCTAAATATGGTACCTTTGTTAATGAGGCAAAAATGCAAAATCACCTTCCCCAAACTTTGAAGACAGGGGATAGAGTCACCTTTGGAGTGTTTGAAAGTAAATTCAGGTATGGATTTGTTTATTTAATTTTTGTTGTTAAAGATTTACTTTTACATGAAAGGCAGATGAACAGAGAGAAGGAGAGACTAGGAGATCCTGCCTTCACTCCCAAGTTGCCACAACAGCCAGAGGTGGGCCAATCTGAAGCCAGGAACCAGGAGCCTCTTCTGAGTCTCCCACATAGCTGAGGAGTCCCACAACTTTGGGCTGTCCTTGACTGCCTTCTCAGGCCACAAGCAGGGAGCTGGATCCACATTTGGGAAGCTGGGGTATGAACTGTTGCCCATATAGAATCCTGGTGGAAGCTTAGTGTACCAAACCAATGGCACTGGCCCCACACTTTTTAAATTAGATTAAAGTGGACAATTTTATTTCACAACAATTGAATTTTAAAGCAAAGATAAGGATTATAAGGTGACAGTATAATTGACTTCCCGTTTAGCACAGTAGTGAACTCTGTGTTGTTGGTATATTTTGTGGATCACAGGTGGGGGGGTGACAGGTGAGTAAAAGTTTGTGTTAGTCCCTGTGAGTTGTGATAGGAGCCTCGTTTGTTTGATGCTTCATAAGTTAAAATGTAATGTTGATGTTGGCCATGTCTTTTTCTTCTTTGGGAACACAAGATTTAGGAGGTAAGAATTTCCTAAGTTACAAATTTATAATGTGTCAAAATTAAACGAATAATATGTTGTAAGCTTAAAGTTGTAAAGTATTGTAAAGTTGTAAAGTCTTTGTAACTGTGATAACGTAACTTTATTGTCATTCACAGGGTAGAGTATGAGCCTTTGGTTGCCTGTTCTTCTTGTTTAGATGTGTCTGGGAAAACTGCTCTAAATCAAGCTGTGTTGCAACTTGGAGGACTCACTGTGAACAGCTGGACAAAAGAATGTACTCACCTTGTCATGATGTCAGTGAAAGTCACCATTAAAGTAAGTTGAACTGTGTTCCCATATTAAAACAAGTTCTGGGACCTTGAGTGAACTCACCACAGCACAGAGTTAGCACCATGTGTCTCTTCTGTCAGATTGTCTTCCTCCAGTCTCTGACATTGTCTCATGGTCTCATGCTCCCTCAGTTAAGTTGTAATCACACAAAGATTTCTTTGCTGTATCTTTAAAGCCCTGAGATGTATAGATATGTACCTTCCAAAGATGCTGACTAGTCATTAAAGCAGTGATGTATTTTGGTATATTTTCAGGTTTTGCATTTTCATCAGATTTGATATATCCAAAGGTAATTGAAGAATGGCATTTAAGATGTGATTCGTTAAACAGGCTGACTGTGCAAAAGATATGTGGGATTGTTTTAGGCTGAAAAGCAACAAATACTTTGATTCCTGTGTTTGAAGATGCAAAAACTTTTTGTTATAATTAATTAAATATTAGTGTTATATTCTAATTTATACATAAATGGCTCTTATGTGTGTACATATATGTGTATGCAATAGCTGTCAAAGAGAAAGGCTCACTGCCCAGATTGAACCTGAAGTTAAATTTGTATCATGGTGAAGTTACCCTGAACAAAGATAGTTCCCTCTTGGAAAATTTAGGACATTGATTTTTTTGCTGCTGCAGCAAGACTAACTTAAAAAATACTCATGTTGATAAACTCACAGGTAATAGATTCATAAAACATTTGTAAAACCAAAATTCATATGCATGAGGACCTGATATTTAAATGTTAGCTCAGCATAATCCCCCTTAAGATATTAAGTTACTCAAATGGAGTAGGTAATGATACATGGGTTTAGAAGGTCTGAAATAAGGTCAAAGATGCTTTGATTGTCTTGGGAAATTTTGCCAAGTCCTCAGAGCTGGACACTTCTAGTACCTGACATGCTAATGACCACCATTAGAGACACCACCATGGAGTGTGCAGCGTTTCTTCTTTGGTGTTTCTGATCACTTTTTGTAAAAAAAACATCAAAATAAACCCTGATCATTAGTTTTTGCTCAGCGTTCTCAATGCATAGTTAGGCTTATAGGGTTTTGTTTTGTTTTGTTTTGCTTTTTGCTTTTGTTTTGTTTAGATTATTGAATGTTAGGACCAGAGGGAAACCTGAGGAGTATTTAGTTCAGCTTTTATATTTTGAAGAGAAATTGCAACTCGGAGCAGTTACGTGCTTAGCCCAGAATCGCGCATGTTGCAGTTTTATTCAGTCCTGTGTTGATTGAACTTAAATACTCTATGTTGCATTTGGATGATCTCATTCACATAGGAAGTTGGGATCTGTCAGATTCCAGTCTTTAGAGATACCCTCAATCTGGTCACTCCTAACACCTGCATTATTGAAAACATATGTATAAACTGTATAGTTGGATTATTTTCTAGAATATGCCAGCTCTTTCTTATTTTAATTGCCCACAGTAGTATTTTCTAGTCCTTTATGAGTTTGTGGATGTGTGTTACTTGAGGCTGATAGCTTGATTCACGTTAGTTCACAGTTTCGTTCTCTCTTTATATGTGCATCAGCTTCCACTGAGCCTAACCAGTTGCTCCTTGATTTACTGTGTCGAAGAGGCTTTATTCTATACTCTTACTCCTTCTGAAAGCAGTAAGGCTCCAAAGAAATTTCCATTTATCTCTTAATGTGTATTGGCTCTGCAGGATGGGTTAGATTTCTTCAGCCTGAACGTGTACTTGTAATGTTTTTCCAATTGGAATGCATTTTTAAAGTCTTTGTGTTATTCTGCCTATCCCAAAGGACTACTGTGTCATTGGCTTCTGATAATTGAGTAGTTCTGGTTTGTGGTATAAAACTGAGCAAATATGAAATTCTATTTTACAGATTGTGACTTCATTTATCAACTTAAGAAAAGGAAAGAAAACAATTATTAGAAAGGCATGTTTGTAGTTTACAACATGAATGTTTTCTTTAGAAGAAGCTATCATAATGACTATATATATCCACATATATTTTCTTTCTTTTAGACGATTTGTGCACTCATTTGTGGATGCCCCATTGTAAAGCCAGAGTATTTTACTGAATTTCTCCAAGCAGTTCAGTCCAAGAAACAGCCTCCACAAATAGAAAGGTATATTATGTGTTTCTGATTAACAACATATGACAGAAAAGATGAGCGCATTGACTTTCGGTTAACTCTCTGGAATTCTAGATGTGATAGTTGCTGTGTTCCACGTTTTTCTTGTGTGTGTATGTGTTCCATGTTAATGAGATTTTTTCAGTTAGTATGTAAAGAAAGAGTACCCCAAATTCTTAATTGGTTATTTCTTAGCTCTGTGAAACAGATGTTAACTGCTAATATATAACAAAAAACTGTTGAAGCATGGTAAATAGGTCAGCATTGCTCATGTGCCAGTGTCGGGGTCGTGGGTGAGGTACCCTTGGTAGTGGGGCTGCAGCAACCCTCTTGGAGAACCACATATTTGCACGTAAATGTTGACGGCACTGGGCACTGCTTTTGTTACCTCATTTCAAAATGAGGTCAGCACTGACACAGTTTAGTAGCTCTAGATTAGTAATTCCATCTATAAAATCTGAGCACATGGCTTGCTCTCATCCTACTTGCTTGTTAAAAGAAATGTTGATTGTTGGTAATTGCAACAAAATGTGGATCATACATGACAGATTTGTGAGCCACTAGACTTGGAGATCTGTTTATGGATATTGTTAGTGATGCTTTAAAGCAGTAAGAATTAGGGTTACAAGGGAAAGTATTTGTTATTATTTATTCCAAATTGTATGATCAAAATGCTGAGCATTACAAAATGGTAAATGTCTTTAGTCAGTTACGTAGGAGAAGAGCTTGTTTACTCAAAATGTACAAGTCAGTGAATTATAGGGTATGTGACAAAATAGATTGTATTTTTTTTCTTGGTAAGGTTTACTTAAAAGATAAGGACATCACAGACACACACTTAGGGCTAGAGTGGCCAGAGAGAGGAAGGGTTGTAAAGAGATTTTCTGCTTTAATCTTGTTATCTTGGGTGGGGAAGAGAGAGTGCTGCTTGCCATTGACTGGCTTCTTTTGAGCCTGGAAAGAGGGGTAGTACCTAATACCACCCCAAGTCCCAGGTGAGGGGAGTGCCTCCTGAGGAAGGGGCCATCTGATTGACAAGTAGATAGACCACACTGCATAAGGTAGGGGAGCTTCGGCTTCCAGTTGGTGACGCTAAGCTTGCTACTTATGTGTCCTGTTTCACTCTCCCACTAAGAGATTTCCAACCCCTTTTCTTAAGGGCTGCTGGAGGATATACATTTGTCTCATCTTCTGTAGCTGCTTCTTACTGATTAGGTGTGAAGGTCTTCATGTCCTGGGTTCAGAAAGCTCTCTGCATCTCACCTAATGGCTACATCTCAGGAGCCATAGAAAACTTAGCTGATTCTGTTGGCTGTGTCCATAGATTACTGTCACTAACTCTGAGAAGTTTCTGGCCTTTTTTGTCTTTGAGGTGGCGTCTGAGGACCTCAGCTGGTTTGTAGGAGCAGGCAGACTCATTCGAGTGCACCTGGACATGCTCCCCTCCTCTGCACTGGAGTCAGCGCAGGCAGCACAGCATGCACTGTGTGTTTCAGCACTAGGACACACAGCCCACTCTGTGCTCCCTGAGATTGGGGATCCTGCCTTGCCTGGGACCAACCAGTCCCGAAAGCCTGGGGTTCTTGGTGACACCAAAGGCTGTTGGTTGGATCACCCCACATTTCCTGCCATGGGTGTGACTGCCTGTAACCTGTTAGACCCCTAACCTGCTGCCCAAAGCCATCAGTGTGGCCAGATTGTACGATTACAAGCTTACATTGATTCTATAGAATGACTGGCTATTTCAAATGGCCTTAAGTTTAGGAGTGTTAAGCAAGTTAAGAATTTCCAAAGTATTTTTATCAGCATGTTGTAGTGTTACTAATATTTTTATTTTATAAAGATTTATTTATTCTTATTGGAAAGACAGATCAGGTTTATGACGAGAAAGAGAGACAGAGACAAAGATCTTCCATCCGCTGGTTCACTTCCCAAATGGCTGCAACAGCCAAAATTGAGCTGATCTGAAACCAGGAGCCAGGAGCTTCTTCTGGGTCTCCCAGATGGGCACAGGATCCCAAGGTTTTGGGCCTTCCTCTGCTGATTTCCCAGGCCATAAGCATGGAGCTGGATGGGAAGTGGAATGGCTGGAACACAAATCAGCACCCATGTGGGATGCCAGTGCTTACAAGACAAAGATTTAATCTCTGAGCCATTGCGCCGGGCCCACTCATTTTATTGTTAGAGGAGTAACAAAGTGGTTCATGTTCATAAGCATGTCTTATTGCATACATATGTATGAGCTATGTTTTATAGGACTGACAGATATAGATTTGTTAATATCAGCATCACCATAAACACATGGTTATGTGTTATGCTACATCACGATGGGTATGAAGTACTGGGTAGTAGTGGTAGTTTGTGATTTTTGTCCTTCTACTTCCAAACATTTATTTATTTTATTGGAAAGGCAGATTTATAGAGAGTAGGACAGAGAGAAAGATTTTTCATTCCACTGGTTCAATGTCCAAGTGGCCACAATGGCCAGAGTTGAGTCGATCTGAAGCCAGGAGCCAGAAGCTTCTTCCAAGTCTCAATGTGGGTGCAGATCCCAAGATGTTGGGCCATCCTCCAAGGCTTGTGCAGGCCACAGGCAGGGAGCTGGATGGGATGTGGAGCAGCCAGGACACAAACTGGCAGTCAAATGGGATCCCAGGGCATGCACCGCAATGATTTAGCCATATGGGATCCCAGTGCTTTCAAGGCAAGGATTTAACCACTGAGCCATTGTGCCGGGCCTGCACATCCTCTTTTGATGTCACCTTCAGCCTCATACACATCCTTTGAAGTCCTGAGTGTGGACATGGTCACCAGGGGAAATGCAGAAGTAGGCAGGTTACAGAACCTTAGAGAGCCACTGTCAGCAGGCTTCTGTGGACGTTGTCTGAGATGCTGAGTCTCCTTTGTAGTTTGCTCTTTGCTTTTCTGCTGGCCCCATCCACGTGGCCTTTCATTTTCTGCCCTGGTGGCCCAATGTGGTGCTGACCTCCTCCAGAGTGGCCAGAAGAGGATCAGGGTAAAGCATACACACAGAGGCGGCACAACAGCCTAGAATCACTGCCCGTGTTACCTTGTGGATATTTGAAGATCTGGCCAAAGAACATCCAGTGCTGGCGACCTTGAAGGGAAAAGAGACAGAGAAAGGAGGGAGGGAGAAAAGTAAAGAAGGAAGGCAGGCAGGCAGTAGTAGGTTTTTTTTTTTTAAATATTTATTTTTATCTGGGGCCAGGTGTGGTTGTCTAACAGCTAAAGTACTCACCTTGAACACGCCGGGATCCCATATAGGTGCCAGTTCTAATCCTGGCAGCCCTGCTTCTCATCCAGCTCCTTGCTTATGGCCTGGGAAAGTAGTGGTGGATGGCCCAAAGTCTTAGGATCCTGCACCCACTTGGGAGACCTGGAGGAAGTTCCTGGCTCCAAGCTTTGGATCGGCTTAGCTTCGGCTGGTGCAGTCTCTGGGGTGTGAATTATCAGATGGAAGATCTTCCTCTCTGTTTCTCCTCCTCTCTGTATATCTGACTTTGCAATAAAGATAAAATAAATCTTTACATCATGCATATGGCATAGGAGGTGGGCAGACCAGGCTGAACCCATTCACATCAACCGCTGGCGAATCTGAGCACCAGCATAGAGTGTGGGTCAGGCCAGTTTCAGTCACAACACATACTAGTGCACATTGAGGAATGCCAACGTGAGATGAGCCGTACCGAAACAGCACACGTGAGAACTGGGGGGTCGAGGGGAGAGAGCAAGTAAAGCTGACAGGGGAATGTGGGCTCCCCTGCTGGACAACCACTCCCACTGGAGAGCATGAGTTGGGATGGGGGCAGACCAGACTAGGCAGGGCTACAACACCTGTGGGCCTCATGTGAGCTAGACTTGGGGAAGGGCCAGGTTTGGCTGACTGTTCCGACTGGTGCAAGCAAAAATTAGAGTGGGTGAGGGTTGGTTGGGCTTTGCCACATCATCAGATGGCAGAGGCTGGCACTGGGGGCCAATTCTGTTAAGTTAAATGCCAGAACCACCTGGAGAGTGCACAATCCGGAAGTTGGAGTGGCCTAGTAGGGAGATAGTGGGCACCTCCCTTGTGGGTAACCACTCCCACTGGAGAGCATGAAAACCAGGACAGGGACAGGGGTGGCTAGACAGAAAGGCATCTGCAAGTGTGTGTGGGGGCTGGATAGTAGGTTGGTTGGGTTAAACTAGGCTTCAATGCCCATTGACAAGTACCAGAGCTAAATGGGATGTGGGACGGGCTGAACAAGCCTGCAGTACATACTGGCATGCATGGGAACCAGGGTAGGGAGCAGGCCTGGTGGGGGATATGGGGAGTTGCCCCAACCATGCTGCAGCTTCCCCCGGATCGTGTGAGAACCGAGTATGAAGTGGGTAGGATCGAGCTGGGCTACAACACCCATGGTTCAAGTAAATGACAGGGCTGGAAACAGAACTGACCCAGCAATTGCAGCGACCAGCATGTGCATAAGCTGATTGGGGCGACAGACTGTGCTAGATCCTGTTCTTTCAAATTCACACAAAATCAGGTTTGGGATCACTCAGATGAAGTTTCTTTGGAGATCCCTCCAACTGCACTGCTGATCTCAGAACCCCAACCATGAAAAGACTGTGTCAGCCAGTGGACTCTGAATAGGTTTCATCGTGATTGGAATGGTGAGACTGGCAGCAATTCAGACCTGTTGAACTATCAAAACTGCTTGAGCAGGATCCTTGGAGTGTGCCTCACATCAGGGACCTGGGATGGGTGGGAGGCTGGGTGGGGCTTTTCTCTTTGTTTCTCCCCTGACCCCAGATACAGGGAAAAAATTATATTAGTGTGGGAAAAAAATCTTTAAAACATATATTTAGTTTTATCTGAAGGACAGATTTACAAAGAGAAGGAGAGTCACAGAAAGTTCTTCCATCCCCTTGGCTGGAATGTCTGGAGATGAGCTGCTCCGAATCCAGGGTCCAGGAGCTTCATCTGGGTCTCCCATGCAGATACAGGGTGCTAAAGCTGTGGACTGTCCTCTGCTGCCTTCCCTGGCCACGGGCAGGGAGGTGGGGCAAGCAGAACATAAGCCAATGCCTGTATGGGATGCTGGCACTTGTAGACTAATGGTTAGCCTGTTGAACCATCTCACTGATCCCAATAGTTTTACCTTTGCTTTTTTTTTTTTTTTTTTGGTCATTGTTGTTGTTTTGAAAGTTAGAGTTACAGAGAGAGAGAAAGGAGAGAACTTTTCTATCCACTGGATCACTTCCCAAATGACTGTGACAACCAAGGCTGGGATAGTCCGAAGCTAGGAGCCATAAACTTCTTTCAGTCTTCCATGTGGGTTCAGGGTCCCAAGACCTTGGGCCATCCTCTACTGCTTTCCCAGGCCATAACTAGGGAGAAGGATCGCAAGTGGAGCAACCAGGACTTGAACCAGTGCCTGTATAGGGTGCTAGCACTGCAGGTATAGGACTGGCTAGCTATGCCACTGAGCCTGCCCATTGTGATTTATTACATAAACACCTTTATTTCTGAAACAGATGATCACTACTCTTGTGTGTAATGAACAAAAAATTTTTACCCATGACAAAGTCATGTTCAGTGCCACTGTGTATCCTTTTTTCTTTTTCTTTTTTTTTTTTTAAGATTTATTTTATTTTTATTAGAAAGGCAGATATACAGAGGAGAGACAGAGAGGAAGATCTTCTGGCTGATGATTAACTCCCCAAGTGAGCGCAACGGCCGATGCTATGCTGATCCGAAGCCAGGAGCCTCTTCCGGGTCTCCCATGCGGGTGCAGGGTCCTAAAGCTTTGGGCCGTCCTCGACTGCCTTCCCAGGCCTCAGCCAGGGAGCTGGATGGGAAGCGGGGCTGCCGGGATTAGAAACGACTCCCATATGGGATCCCAGGCATGCAAGGCGAGGACCTTAACCACTTGTGCCACCGCGCCAGGCCCTGTGTATCCTTTTTTCGCTGTTTCCTACAGAATAATCCGGAGTTACTGCTTTATGTGCTTGACATGATCGGTAATATTTCATTGTCCTGAATTGTCATCAGAGTACCAGTGTAGTTTAGAAGGCTTCATTTAAAAATGTGTTCAATTTTGATAAAATGTGTTCCAGTAGAGGAAGTTCATAAAATGTTGTCTATGTGTAAGAAACTACTCTTTAGGAAAGAGGAGGCTGCCTTTGTTTGAATTTTTAGCATCTCTGTTACTGTGGATTGCTCTTTCTGTTACTTAGGAAGATGCTGCAGGGAGACCAATCCTTTGTGAGTACCCTGTATTCTTACACAGCTTGTGGGGTGAGCCAAAAATGCAGTGCTCTGAAGGCCTTTCACACGAGCCTGTTCTCAAACCAGAGGCTTATTGGCTGCTTGTTACGAAATGGGCGGGCCAGAGCCCAGCACGATAGCATAGTGGTTAAAGTCCTCACCTTGAACACACCGGGATCCCATATGGGCACCAGTTCTAATCCCAGGAGCTCCACTTCCCGTCCAGCTTCCTGGTTGTGGCCTGGGGAAACAGTCGAGGATGGCCCAGAGTCTTGGGACCCTGCACCTATGTGTAAGACCCAGAAAGGCTCTGTACATCTGCCTTTCCAATAAAATACATAAATCTTTTTAAAAAAGAGAGAGAAAGAAACGGGCAGGCCCAAGGTCAGTGTTCTCTCCCTGGTGGCACAAACCACACAAGATACTGACTATCCTGCCACGGTCCTTGATCAGGGACGTGACCTACAAACAGTGATGCTAATGCTGCCTGCTTTGTCTCTGAGCCAGCAGTCTGTCTATTGCCTGCAAGTGTGAAACTGGAACAAGTTTGACCTCACTAGCTTGCCATCAGGTTTTAGGCCTAATAAACACACCAATCTGAAACAGTCAGTACATGAACATTTAGGAAGTTTGTACTAGTAGAGAACAGCATATATATATAATCAGTTAAAATCCAAGGCAAAGCATTGTGCCGCACACCTGCAAGTTGTAGCTGCCCCTTGGGCTAAGCTTTTAGAGATCATGTAAAGAAGCAGTGTAGTAAGTGGTTCGAGAAAGCAGGAACATGCTCCCAGCACACTGATGAAACAGGGAGCTGTGCAGGTCCTGGGGGAGTAGTTGTTGCTGGGGATACTGATTTCACTGTATTCAGTGTGTTTGGAGAAATGCTGTATTTGGAAAACTTACAAGACAGAAGTAAAATGAATTATTGTGGATTAGATGAAATGTATTGAAGATGAGATAAACATTTATGTACAAGTATATAATGTAAATGGTAAAAAGTATTTCTTGATTATCTTTACATAAATATGTGGATAATGTGTGCCAGTTACTATGAAAACATTATTTTACTTATGGCTCTTAACATTTTATACAATCAGGCCAAGTTTATTTTAAAATATTTTTATGTCACTTTGTATTTGGCAGCCTTCTATTGAAGCAGCCTGCCTCTAATCTATATTTCTGTCAGATTATATTTGTGTTTTCTAGTTTTCTTACTAGCTGTCACTGGAGCACCAGAAATGCTTTGAAACTTCTTGAAAATATTACTTCAGAAATAGTGACTTTAATTAGTTGTATAGTTCTCACTAATCTCTGTTCTCATCAGTACACTGAGAAATTTAAGGCTCATCTAGGAATATGAAGTTCAGAACATGGCTCGCTTTTTCTCACTGTGTTATTAATCATCTGTGTTTGTCCTGGAGTTGGAGCACAGGGGTGAAGCTGAGATCGCAGTCTGTGTGCCAGGTCAAGTATGGCTTTCTCTCCAGCTACCCACTAATGCATCGGTGTTCTTTGCTCAGGGTAGTTCTTCCCTATATCTGTGTTTTTGTCAAGGTAGATTGTACCTAGTGGTGAGTTTCAAATTGCACAGTGTTCTAAAGTAAACCAAGGTACATTGTGGAATTTTTAAAATATTTATTATGTATTTTTATTACAAAGTCAGATATACAGAGAGGAGGAAAAACAGAGAGGAAGATCTTTCCTGTGGCCCCGGTCTCCCAAGGGTTAACTCCACAGCTCAGCTTGTTTCTCAAATGTGTAACAGGATGGGCAATCTTGGCCTGATACATTTAGCCCCTGGCTTGACTGCAATTTCCCTCCTTCCTGCTTCCCCTTTTTATATGTCCTCAGGGGAGCTTAGGTGTTGCTTGAGCATTGGGAAAGTGCTGGGAGGGGCCAAGCAGACTATAAAGATGCAGCTTGACTTTGAATAAACTGGCATTCTCTTCACAAGAATGAGGCAAGGTGTGTTGTGTGTGTTGTCTGTCTTGTCTTTCTCATAACCCTAGTCCCTCCTGGCAACGTGGGCCTTGCCAACAAGTATAAACATCTCTCAATTTGTGGACTACAAATTTAGGTATTAAAATTCTGGGATTAAAACAATGTACTGGGCCCGGTAGCCTGGCCTAGCAGTTAAAGTCTTCACCTTGAACACACCAAGATCCCATATGGGCACCGGTTAAGGAAAAGCTGTTAGGAAAAAAAAGTTGTTAGGAAAAGCTGAAGGTAAATTCTATGCTTATTTTTAGAAACCTAGTTCAGTGTAGAGAGAATGTTAAATCCTTTGAACTAAACTACAGTTAACTCTTTTCTTAGATACAGTAAACTGCTAAAAGTGAACTGTGTAATTTTAAAAGTTGTTTAGAAACAGGAGAGTTAACATGGTAGCTCGAATTTTATATTGTCAGTGAAATCTGTGGTGATCTTCTGGATAACCCAGTCCCCCGAGATTTTGGCTTGCAGAAATCATTTCAGGATACACTTAGAGCATTTGTTGTGATGGATTGGAGAAATGCTGTTATTCTTCAAGTTGCCATAAATTTTCCACTTTTCTGTCAAGACTCAGCTTTACTTTAGGAGATGTGTCATATTCTGTGTGGCCAAGGAGAAATGGAGGCGGAGCGAGATGGCAGCTGGAAGGAGGAAGCAGGGAAATCAGTTCTACCTCCTTTAATCACCATTAAGATTGCAATATTGTCCTATTGGTTGTTACTCTCTGAAGAGAGTTAACCCTTAAATGTTGTGAATTGCCTCTTCCTGTCTTGTTCCCTGTAGTCATCCTTATGTTGGGCTAAATGTTTTCCCCGGAGCTAAAGGGACAAGCTGCATCAACTGTAACAAAATATCTTAGGGAATTCAAAGAATGGCCTAATGAAATTTTGAGAATTATCTGTTCAGTTTTACTTCCTACTTGCTTTCTTCTCATCTCCCCAGATGTTTAAAAAAATATTATAGCATCTTATTAAAGAGCAGAAAAATAGGTTCTTTACTCTAGAGAAAGTTTTAAACTATTGTGAACTTTTCTAAAATGCTCTGAAACAATATTACGGTAGTGTTCACAGAACTAAATGTGAGCCTTAGTAACACAGAGTGGCTCCCCAGTAAACACGAGCTGCTGATGAATTTGATCTTCTCTCTCACCCTTTTGCAATTCACATTAACTGTTTGAGTCATGTGTGTTTCCCATGTGTCTGATTATGATTGTCTACCTTGGTTGTTCTGAGGAACTGAAAGCCAGTCCTGCTGTGCTGTGCAGTACCTCTCACTATAGTTCCTGAAAAGGCACATGGGTGGCTTTTGGTCATTTTGTACCAACTTAAAAAAAAAATCTTACTTTAAAAAGAACTTGTGATTTTGTGGAAATTATGCTTTTCTGGTAGCAGAAATTTATCAATTTAATAGTAAGCATGCAGAGTAGTATATAACTACAATATGCTTTACAAACTTTTACAGTTTTTACCCACCTATTGATGAACCAGCCATTGGAAATAGTAATATTGATCTGTCGGGGCGGCAGGAAAGAAAAGAGATCTTCAAAGGAAAAACATTTGTATTTTTAAATGCCAAGCAGGTAATGTTAGAAATTATACTTTCCTAAAGAAGACCATAAATCAACACGTGCTATTGTTCTCACACTGATAAGGTATTTGATTTGAGAATTTTTGTACAGAATTGTGAAGTGCAGGCACCAGCGTCTGCCAGGTGATCATGTATATAATTATACTTCTTAATACCTGGTAACTGAGCTGGTTTATATAAATATGTAAACACAGAGGACAGGAAACTTTGTCCTGGCTTATTCAGTCAGTAAGCATCCATAGAGTGTCTTCTCTGTACCAAACAAGGGTCCTAACACTTTGTTACTGCAGAAAGTCATGCTGGTAAGCCGACAGAGTAAGTCTGATGATGACGATGATGTTACTGTGGACAAGGTAATGGTTCCAGGGCTGCATGGAGAACTTCTGAGTAAGGATTCTGCCCAAAATGAAATCTCAAGTGATCTATTCTAGGAGTAGAACCCATTCTTTTTTAATTCCAATTCCGTGTTATTTTCCAAATTCAATTTTTACATAGTAAAAGTTATCTCAGGACACTTTGGCTAACAAAACATGTTTCTTTCCATTTTTAGTATAAGAAACTAAGTTCAGCAGTTGTCTTTGGAGGTGGAGAAGCTAAGTTGATAACAGAAGAAAATGAAGAAGAGGATAGCTTCTTTTCAGCTCCTGGAACGTGTGTTATTGATATTGCAATAACCAGTACACAAATGGTACTTCCTGACTCTCAGAAAAAATGGATTCACTCAATTATGGAGATGCTTCAGAGGTACAGCACTATTATTTTAAATTAAAATGCAAATGGGAAGTTTTATGTGACATTTTGATTACACTTCATTTAGTAATGTAAAAGTACTAGCTTACTTGAGAAATCTGGGAGAAAATGACCTTAAAAGACATTCATTTGGGAAAAGCACTTGAAAATTCATAGGTAGTGTTTTCATAACACAGTTTCTATGAACTTTTGAAGACGCTTCCTAGATACAAGAATTCTTGTGATAGTTATGCCATGTGGTTTACTTGAAAATTGAGTGTGACTTGGTTTGCTAGGAACAGTTTTATCAGCATGTTTACTGCCTCTTTTTTTTTTTTAACAATTATAGAATTTGTATTTAGCCTGTCTGATTGAATAAAGTCATATTAAGCTTTTTTGCTGAATATGATATAGTTAAGTTTAAAATTCAAGATAATTTCTTTCTGAAGTTGCTTAAAGCTGAAATGTATTCATCCTTTCATAACTACATATTAAAAGTCATATAAAATTTTTTCTTCCTGTATAATGTAATTTTGAGGAGACAAGAAAAAAAATAAAGGTCAGATACTTTAGTATTTGTAGTGCTGATAGAGTCAATAGATACGTTCAGTCAAGGGTTTCTGCCATTCTGCCATCAGCTTTTTATTGGTTAACAATCTTAGCAATATTATTATTTTTATTTTAAGATTTGTTTATATGAAAGGTTGAGTCATAGAAGGGAAAAGGGGGAGACAGAAAGAGATCTTCCCACGTGGCTGCAGTGACTGCAGCTGGACTGATCCAAAAGCAGGAGCCTGGAGCTTCTTCCCCGTGGGTACAAACGCCCAAGCACTGGGGCCATCCTCCCCTGCATTCATAGGCACATCAGCAGGGAGCTGGATTGGAAGTGAAGCAGCTCAGACCTAGCCACCGTGCCACTGGATCCACAGTCTCAGTGTTGTTGAAGCTTAAAAGGATTTGTGAAATTGTGGAGGGTGTTCCTGGAGCACTCGGTGGAGTCCTCTAGGATGACGGAGGATATAGATTCCCCAGCACAGGGCAAAATCGCCAATCACCTACCAGAAAAATGTGGTGGACCAGAGAAAGCTCATCCCAGCTGAGGATCCAATTGTAGCTACAAGTATGCTTCTTTAATTGGTCAATATTGGAACAGACAGCCTGAGGCGTTCCACCCACTGCTCCCTTCCAAGCCTGTGGTGGCAGTCAGC
The DNA here is from genome assembly GCF_017591425.1 of Ochotona curzoniae. Lineage (NCBI taxonomy): Eukaryota > Metazoa > Chordata > Mammalia > Lagomorpha > Ochotonidae > Ochotona > Ochotona curzoniae. The sequence continues at coordinate 28,361 of NW_024466887.1, forward strand.
ATAAGGAAAAGGGACTGCACTGCAGGTGCACCCCTCAGGTCACTATCTGTGTGGCCACAGTTGTCAGCCACTCTGTGGGGACCTGCCTGTCTCCTGCCTCCTTGCAGGGTGAGTTCAGTTACCCTAGCTCTGCTCACTCTCTCTAGTGAATTGTTCACCCCCTCCATCACACCAACTTCTCACAATGGAAATACCAGGTTAGCTAGTCTGTTGACTAAATTTATACTCACCTAAGAAGATACATAGTTGGGACCTTGAGTGCAGATATGCCCGAGAAATTCATCACCAGCTCTCTTAGAGATTCAGTTGTCCTGTTCCCAGAGTCCTTCTGACAATGTCGATTACTTTTCTTTTTCCTCATGTGGATTTGCTAAATAGAAAATAAATTTCAGGGGCCGTCACCATGATGTAGTAGGCTGTGGTGTCAGCATCCCATACGAGTGCCAATTTGAGTCCCTGCTGCTCCAGTTGGAATCCAGCTCCCTGCTACTAAGCCTGGAAGACAGTGGAGGATGGCCCAAGTCCCTGGGCCCCTGCATGTATGAGAGGTACCAGCAAGAAGATCCTGGCTCTTCAGACCAGCCCAGCTCTCTATTGCAGCCATTTGCTGAGTGAACCATCAGATGCAAGATCTCTGTCTCTTTATCACTCTGCCTTTCAAAGAAAAAAGAAGTAAATCTTTTTTTGTTAAAAAAAAAAAAGAATTTAAGAAAAGCAAAATTATCATTGTATTGCTAATACAGAAATGTACTGTTTCATTATATTTTATATACTAGGAATTTAATGGTTAGCAAGATAATCATAATCTCTGCCATTAATGGAGCTTACTGTCTAGAGAGAGAGAGAAGGATAAAGTAGGCCCATAATTATGTGTGTGCATGAAGGAAACTAGGTAACAGGGCTAAGTGGAAAAGTCCATTCTAAATATAGAAGGCCCCTCCTGCTAGTACCGTGGTGTGTGGGTTAACGACACTGCCAGTGGTGCTGGCATCTGAGATGGGTGCCTGTTTGAATCCTGGCGGCTCCACTTCCAGTGCAGTTATCTGCCTGTGAGAGCAGCAGAGGATTGTCCAACAGTACTTAGGCCCCTGCACCATGTGGAAGACTTGGAAGAAGCTCCTGGTTTCTGTCCTTGGAGTGACCCAGCTCTGCATCCCATTATAGCTGTTAGGGGAACAGCAGATGGATGATCTCTCTGTCTCTGCTTCTCTCTAACTTTGCCTTATAAATTAAAGCCTAAACCTTTCTTGTTTGTTTTTTTAACATAAATACAAAATAAGTAGAGAAGGCCGCTTTCAGGCAACATTTTACCTGTGATGAGAGAGCCTGTGACAGAGAGCCAGGTAGTGAATGTACCAAGCAGAAAAAGAGTGATACCATTTATCACTTAAAAATTACATAAATCTATAGAAAAGGTTAGTATATTCAAATTTGTAATCCTCACAAGCGTTATTTACTGTTATGATTCCATTATGTAGATGAGGTACCTGATGAAAGGACTTGACTAGAAGATGTAGAGCATCATAACCAGAATAGGGATCCAGGCGTCTAGTTCTCTAGTCCAGGCTCTTCAGCAGTGCATGTTGCTTTCCGCATACATAAATGCTGGGAAGAAACCCTCAGTGGAGTACAAGGTTGGACTGACAACCTTGGTCATACGGTGACATTTGCTTCTATAGTCTTTGCCCCTGTTATTTGTTTTGGGGCCAGGATAAGGGTGGAGGACTCTGGGATAGGCAGAGAAGTCTTGGAGTTTGAAAAAGATGGTTGGTGTTGTGGCACTGCAGGTTAAGTAACCATGCTTGCAGCATGCAGTATGCCTTATAAGAGGGCTTGTTCCAGTCCTGGCTGCTCCATTTCAGATCCTGCGTCCTGCTAAGGCACGTAAGAAGGCACCAGAAGATGTACCAAGTACTTGGGCAGCTACTACCCATATGGGAGACCAGAATGGAGTTCCTGACTCCTAGCTTTGGCCTGGCACAGACTTGGCTGTGGACTCTCCGTTGCCCTCATTCTCACATTCAAAAAAGAAAAAAATCTTAACTGTTGGTTACATCTTGAACTATCAAAGAATATTTGCATTCTTTACAGTGTTTGTTTAAAAAAATAGACTTTTAGAAACATTTCATGTAAAGAGTAATTTGTGAATAAATGTCTGGAGAATAAAGATGTGGTGCAAATACCAGGCCATTTTTTTTTTGGTTGAGATTCATGTATTTATTTATTTTTTACTGGAAAGGCAGATTTACAGAGGCAACCTGACCGACACAGAAAGAAAGATCTTATCTCCACTGCTTTACACAGCAAGTGGCCACAACGGCCAGAACTGAGCTGATCCAAAACCAGGAGAAAGGAGCTTCTTCCTGGTCTCCCACATGGGTGCAGGGTCCCAAGGCTTTGGGCCATCCTGGACTGCTTTCCCAGGCCACAAGCAGGGAGCTGGCTGGGAAGTGGAACAGCTGGGACATGAACCAGTGCCTGTATGTGATATTGGCGCTTGCACGGCAAGGATTTAGCCACTGAGCCATCGTGCTGAGCCCACAGGCCATCTTAGTATTTGCATGTTTCTGTGTTCTTTTTACATTTATAGAAACTTTTTATTAATTCTTTTTTGTTTGTTTCTTTACTTAGGAGTATTGCAAAATCTGTTAAATGTTTACAACTTGTAACTTTGGAGCACATGTTTTTAGTGTGATGATAAATAAAAAGCCCTTAAGTTTATTGTAGTGAAATTGACAACTTTTGTAGTCAGTGATTTTGTTTATGTTTAAGAAATATTTTTGTAGGTCAGAAAATGCTCATGTTTTATTGACTTTTTACTAGTCTTATTTTGCTTTTCATGGTTGTTTTTTTTTTCTGTTGCATAACAAAGTTCCTACATGTGCAGCTATGCTTTTACCTTTGTTTTATTCCACTGATGAATGTGTCATGCCACATTTACCACTTTGTCGTAATTGCTGTCACTTCAGTGAATTCCTCTCTGCTGGGAGACTTTTTCTCCACTTCTTCAGACGCATCCCAGCTATTATTTGCTTCTCAATTTTCCATGTACATTTAGAATCACAGTCTCAAAAGCTGTGTTGGACTTTTAGGAATTCCACTGAATGTATGTGCACGAAGTAGAATTAGGTGTTGATTAGTATCTGTGGATATGATGTCCCTAACCATTCGCTTAGGCCTTTTAAAGACCCTTATAAATCACTATAATTTTAGTGATTTGTGTGGACATTTTAATATTTTTTGTTAGATTCATTTGTAGATAGTAAGCACCCTATGGTACCATGCAGATGCATGATACTGTCTCCCTGATGGTCCTTTCTGGTTATTTGCTGTTGATGTTTGCAAAGTGCTGACATTTAGATATTCATCCTGTGTGCAGCCACCTCCTTAGACTCCCGTTTAACCCTTAGTCATTTATTCCTGTTTTGTATAAATTGTACCTACAGATAATAACACGTCTGCTCTCTTTCCTAATCCCTGAGCCTCTGATCTGTCTGTTTTTTTCTCTGTCCTTTTTTATTTTGTTCTATTTGGAGCTGTGAGAGCAGTGTTGAATAAATGTAGTAATGGTGACCACATTACTCTCTTTATTGATTTCAGAAGCAGTGGGGCAGGCATTTAGCTGAATGCTTTAATGAAGATGCCACTCTCCCACATCAGAGTGCCTGGATACAGTTCCTTATTTTGCCTCCCGACTCTAGCTTCCCAACAGTACAGATCTTGGGAAGCAACAGTGTCCAGTAACTGGGCCGCTGCCAAAGCCATGGGAGAGCTGGATTGCTTCCTCAGTTACTGAGCTTGCAACTGGCCCAGCCCCAGTCATTGTGCCTATTTAAATGAGCTAGTGGGTCAAAGCTTGCAAACTCTGTGTCTGCCTCTCAGATAAATATTCAACAATTTTAATAATATGAAAGATGCTTCTTTTGTCTTCCCGCTTAGAGTGCCGTATTTTCTGTATAGCATTGTTAATACTGAAATATTTCAGGTACTGACTCTTCAGAACAAATTGCATATTATAATTTATAGTTTTAAAAAACTTAACAGGGCATTTAAATACTAGTTTTAAGTTGCCTAAAAGATATATAGGTATTTGTGATCAGCTGGTTGTAATATCTTCAAAATGTTTGAGTATAAAATTTTTAGGATTATACCTGTACTTAAACCCTTTTTAAAGTTCAGTTCATAATTATCTTTGTTTTATAAAATCAGTCATTCACAGTGTAAAATAGCAGCAAATTGGTATACCACGAGATTCCTTTAAGAAGATACTTCAGGGCCCAGGGCAGTGGCTCATGTGGCTAATCCTCCCCTTACAAGCTCCAGGATCCCCTGTAGATGCCAGTTGGTGTCCACTTCCCGTCCAGCTCCGGGCTAATGTCCTGGAAAAGCAATGGAAGATGGCCCAGTTTGTGGACTGTGTACCCATGTGGGAGACCTGAAAGAAGCTTCTGAGTTTGGATGTGCTCAGCTCCGGCTATTGTGGCAATTTAGGGAATGAACCAGAGGACAGAAGATAATCTGCCTTTCCAATAAAAATAAATAACCCGCCCCCCAAAAGGGGATACTTTAATACATTCGATTGTCGAAGTTTATTTGAAGTGCAGAAGTAGCACATGTATAGCTATAGCTTGTATGTAGTCCTTTCTACTTCTTTTCTTTTTTCCCTTTTTCTTGTATCATTGTCATCATAGAGTAATTTATAATACTATCTTATTTTTTCATCTTGGAATTGCTATTTTCTGCTCGCTGTAAAAATTATAGAAATTTATGACTATAAAGATCTGTATCTTTTTCTGACTTTTTTTTTTCATTTTACAGATAGTTACCTGACTTCATAAAGTACGATAGACTTGTCTAATGTAATATACTGCTGCAGTGTTATTAATGGAAGCTAGGTCTGTGTTTGAAATTCTGTTCACACCAAAAAATTATGGTTTCAGGGAGAAACATAAGATTGATTTTGCATGATGTAATCTTAATATTTTGTCCTGCTAGACAGGGTCTTCGACCTATTCCTGAAGCAGAAATTGGATTGGCAGTTATTTTCATGACTACAGAGAATTATTGTGATCCTCAGCACCAGCCCAGTTTAGGTAATTAAAACATTATTCTGTGGTTTAGCAACTTTATCATTTAGTCATAGTCTGTGTATGTGCTATGTTCTGTTATGCTTTCTAAGACCGATTGCATTTGCAGTCTTGAAAACATTTGTTTATACATGCATACTTTTATTAACTTAGTAAATATTCGTGGCTATCAGGTACTAAGCTCTGTTCTGGTGTTGAAGACACCTTGGTGAATAAAGTAATGCAGGCCTCTTTTAATGAATTTTATATCCTAAAGCTCAGGATTCCAAAGTAAACATCAGTCTACTGCCTCAGTTCAGATAGGGCCAAGTACAAAGAAAGAGAAGAGTAAAGCAAGGTGAAGAGAAAGTGATTGAGGACAAGCTCTTGTAGTGAGGCAGGTGTGGAGGGCTTCACTGAAGTGCATCCTGAACGAGGGAGAAGGCAGATTATATGTCTGTGTGACAGAGTGTCCAGGTAGACAAGAAGGATTAGCCTGGATTTGTGTGGAGAATGGGTTCCTAAGGTCTGTAGTGGAAGGGTGGGCACAAGTGAAAAGCTCAAGGTGAAAAAGAGGCTGGTGCTTTGGTCCAGTGTGGTAGTTGTGGAAATGCAGAGACTAAATGTCTCTCTTGGTTCTAGCCCTTGTGATTGTTTTTCCTTTGTTTTGTTTCTACTTGTTCACTTGTGTGATTTACAGGAGCAAAGACAACGACTCCAGGGCCAAGCCTTTCACAAGCCTTATTGGTTGATGAAAAACTAAGGCCAAGTCTCCCAGTGAACACTACAACGTATGTCGTTGACACAGAGTCAGAGCAAGTAGATACGTGGTAAGGCATCTGTGTTAACAAGCTTTTGCCAATGTGCTGCCACTAGATTAATGATAGATTAGTATGATGAAGAAATAGTCAGTGCCTTTATCACATCATGTCTTAGGAGATGAAGTGTGGGAAAGTAGGATGGCAGGGAAGGTGACAGAATAGAAGTCATCAATTTTCTGTAAGGAACCAGCAACTAAGTATTTCAGCCTTTGGGCTTTTCTGTTGCATCTACTCAGTTTTGCCTTTGTGGCATGGAAGCCAGCACTATAGATGCTTGGCTTATGGTGAATTTCTTTTTTTCATTTCCTTCAGCTGTGTCTTGTAGACTAGAAAGAATTACACAGCTTTGTCACTTGTGATATAAGTTTGAAACAATGGTAGTTTTCCTTTATCCATAGTTTTCTTTTTGGGCTTCTATTATCTGTAGTCAACTATGATCAAAAATGGTTAAGTGGAACATTGCAGAAAAGCATTTTGTAAGCTTCAAATGTTGTGCCATTCTCAGCATGATGAAGTCTGTGCTGCCCACGCCATCCCATCCAGGATGGTTGTCATTCTTCTGTGCAGTGGGAGAGGAGGGGAGAGGAGGGAGGTTAGAGGAAAGGAGGGGAGAGTAAAGGAGGGGTGTAGAGGGGAGAGCAGAGAAGAAGGGAAGGGAGGGATGGAGAGGGGAGGGGACAGAGAAGGAGAGGAAATGGGAGGGGAAAGGGAAGAAGTGGGAGGAGAGGGAAGGGACAAGGATCCAGGGATCCCATAGAACTACCTCGATTTCTTAAAAGGAGATGCTCCCATTGACAGAATTACTTACAATTGCAATATTTCTCTATAAAGATAGCTTATTTAGTGCTTTTATGTTTGTTAAGCATTTGGGGGTTTTATTTTTTTGAGATGACTTTCTTTGGAATGCATTAGATTAGCTTGCTCTGTTATACTTTTTATTCAAAATAATTTATTTTATTTTAAATACTCCTCAATGAAGTGTTTGTGTTAAGTATTTGAGCTATCCCTACTCACATATTGGACTGTATTTAGTTATTGCTATACTTACATTTATATTGAGGTCAGATTTAACTTTTTAAACAGAGACACTATTTTGGATGCTGAATGACAAGTTTACCTGTTGTGCTATGGGTGAATGTGTGTGTGTGAAAATAATAGCATTGGCATTATCCAACCATATGCTGTAAAACTGTCTTTAAACTATTTTCTGCCAGTGTATGGAGTTCTGTTCTGTTCTAGAGATGCCATCTGGCTGGAATATCAACATCAACCCATCTAGACTGATATTAACAGTTCTTTACATGTGATATTGGAATGACAGATTTTTCTCATTTTTTTTATTATGGCACATTTACTTAGAAATAATTTTAGAAAGAAAATAAGCATTTATCTTCGGTTATTGCTTCATTTGGTCTATAATAAGAGACAAGGTAGATTTTCCTTGTGTAGGCTGTTTATCTGTTAGAGCATGCCTGAAAATACATGCTTGTGAGGATGAAACTCTTCCTCCTGGGGCTTGTCTGACCCTAGCTGCTCCCTTGGACGGTCACATCAGTCCAGTGAAATAGTGTCTGTCAGGACTTTGCTCCTAAAGTTACATCACTTTAGACCTCTCCAACATCCTTATTTGTAGATAAATTTGCTGTAAACTTGATTACCTACTTGCATTTTTTTCCTTTTGCTACAGTATGGATTTGAGTGAAAGGCCAAAAGAAATCCAGATGTGCAGATTGGAACAAAAGTCTGTAACACTTGCACGGGAAAGATCCATTGTAAAGGAACCTCCCCAAACAGGTTCTCATAATCAAGTATCAAATACTCTGGAAAGGAAGCAAATGTCAGACTCTCAAGGTTCACCAACAAAGTTTGCAGGTGAACATAAAGGTAGAAAATGGGCTTCTCAGCAGCAGACTAACTCCATCAAAAACTACTTTCAACCATTTCCTAAAAAAAGGTAAATGTTTAGATGACTTTCCTGTGTCTCTAGAAAATCTTGTTTTTCTATTATTATATAGTTGGCATTTTCTTTAGTCCTATTTTGCCTCTGCGTGTGCTTGTGGATAATAATTCTCCTAGATGAAATTACTTTTTGTGGATTTTTTTTTAAGATTTTGCTTATTTTTCTTGGAAAAGGCAAATTTGCAGAGAGAGGGAAAGACAGAGAAAGATCCTCTGTCTGCTGATTCATTCCCCAATGGCTGCAGTGCCTGGGACTGAACTGATCTGAAGGCAAGATCAGGAGCTTCCTCTATGTCTCCCATGTGGGGTTGCACAGTCCCAAGGATGCAGGCCATCTTCCACCACCTTTGCAAACCACAAGAAGGGAGCTGGATGAGAAGTGGAGCAGCAGTGACATGAACCGGTGCCCATACAGGATGACAGCGCTGCAAGCAGAGAATTAGCCACTTGAGCCATTATGCTGGCCCCTTCCCTTTTGTTTCTAAAGTCACCATGAAGCTGCTCAAGATGATTATTGCTGGACTAGCGTTGTTGTGCAGAGTGCATTCAGTTCATGCTTGTGATAATCAAGAATTCTGTCATAGTCCTGGTTGTATTGCCCTCAGTCCAGCTACCTGCTAGTGTAGGTCCCTAGTACTTGGTCTCGAGCCACCCACGTGGAAGAGCTGCATGGCATTGCAGGGTTCTGACTTGGGCCTGCACAGCCATTTGGGGAATTAATTAATGTATGAAAGAGATCTGTCTATATCACTCTGTCATGAAGTGTGTTTGCCTTTCGATCAATGAATATTTTCTAAAACAGATCCTTGATGTTTCTGCCATTTTGTAGGGCTTGTCTCTTAACCAGCAATGCATCATCTATAAGGGACATCCTTGGACACAGTTGCCTAGTGCTTAACAGTTAAATCTTTCTCTTTATTGTAGTCTTCATTTGTTTTTCACAATAGTGGCCTATCCAGGTTCTTAGATCTGTCCGATTTGGCCCTGAGAGAGTTTCTTCACACATTTTTGTATGTTTTTTTAAGCATTCTGATTTTGGGGGGTCGTTCTGGTTTTTTTGGGTTCTTTTGGCTGTTGTTTGTGATCATTTCCCTTGTGGTTAACTCTTCTGTGCCTCTCAAAATAAATGTGTTGCTGCTTCTTCTCAGTATCTTTTCAGTCCTTCCCTTCCTGTTTGAGCTGCGGCTCCCTGGTTTGAATTCTGATCACCTAAGTTACTATAAAATTCTCTTAGTCATTCTGCCCGTCATACAGCCTTATATTAAATCAGTGTTAAACATCACCTTCACGGGTCCAGTTCAGCACTAATCCAGTAAGCATGTGAGAGCAGGGACCTAGGTCTTTGTGTTTTCGTGATCCGGTCACACAGTAAATGCACTGAACGTCAGTAGCATCTTGAAGATTTAGTTACTCTGATTTGTTAACTTAAAGTGAGTTAACCTGTCAAGTTTTATCCTTTGGATAATGTTCACTGCCCACAATTCCCTACATTACACATCAGCTGCTGTCTCCTGGCAGCAGAGTATTTTTAGACTTTTTTTGTTGTTGTTTTTACCTTTTTCTCAGCAGTGATTAATCAGTTCTGCTTCAGCAGAGAAAATATGGATTTCCATATTGCTTGAGCCACAAGGTCCATTAGTCCTATCACAACTGTAGAATGTGTATAAATATGAAATGCTTTCAAATGTCTGTGGTTGGTTTCCAGTGATAGTATTAATTATGAAAATCAAGAATACATTGTGAGTTAGATGGAAGGAACCGTAAATCTTACCTAACTGAAAAATTACTTAACTGTACTCATGATCTGTTTGTGTCTTTTCTTTGTTGAAATCTAAGGGAAAGAGATGGAGAAGATCAAGAAATGTCTTCTTCCAAGTCAGCACGAACAGAAATGTCTTGTTCTCCTCTAGAACAAACCCAACCTGCCCCAGTCTTAATATGGGAAAACACACAGCAGCATCTATCTCAGAATGAGCCTCTTGACAAAGAAACAGATAACTTGATTCTAGTGAACAATTTCAAATCTGATGTGAAAAATTCTGCTCATCAGTCTCTTTGCCCGGAAAAGCTAATAACTAAAAAGAGAAAAGAAATGGATGATCGGGCCATAGAAGATGAAGTCTTGGAAGAGTTATTCAAGAACAGAAAACCAGAGTTGGAAATGCAAGTGAATGTTCATAAACAAGAGGACAATGTCAATATGAGAAAAAGGACCAAGATGGATCTGGAAACAGGCAGCACTCGCAATGATGAAACAGCACTAGAAAGAGACAAAGGATCTGTAAGTGTCTTTTAAAATTTGTGTACTGAATTATTTATTTGAAAGGCGGTGTGACAAGAAGGGAAGGATGTGGGGAGAGAGAGAGATTGCAGCCAGGTGGCCATGACAACCTGGACTTGGCAAGCTCAATCTCAGCAATAGGAATTCCATGCAGGTCTCCCCGTGGTGACATGTTGAATCCAGCCTGAGCTGGATTTCCAAAAGGTAGCTTCTAAACTATGTTGATGGTAGAACTATTCTGTGCTTTCCTTTTTTTTTTTTTCTAAAATGTATGTATTTGTTTGAAAGAGTAACAGAGAGGGCTGTTGAGAGAGATACGTTCCAGCTGCCAGCTCACTTGGCAAATGGCAATAGCAGTTACGGCCAAATCCTGGAGCCAGGAGTTACATCCTGGTCTTCCATATTGGTGACAGGGAACTAAGTACTTAAGCTGCTCCCTTCCTAGGCGGGCGTGTCAGCAGGAAGCTGGAACAGGAGTGGAGCAGGAGAATTTGAACTGGCCCTCAGGTATGGTGTACTGGTAACACAATGTGCAGCTTAAACCACGTTAGCACAATGCCAGCCCCTAGAACTGTTCTTTCTACTTTGGGACTTAATACAGATTCTAGTATGTCCATAGATTTACTGTGAGTTAAAATGGAAAACTTAGTGCTATTCCTGCAATGATTTTATCCTTTTTCAGTTATTTCTATTCTGTTTGAACTTTTATTTTATTTTCAATGTTATTTACAAAATTGAGGGAAATGTAGAGCATGTGGGCCTCCAATCAGGGTGGGGAGGGAGGAGGGTGGGACAAATGTATCAGTTCTTTTTTGTTTTTTTCTCATGTGTCCACAGTGGGAAAGAAAGGCAGTCACTCCTTGCTGTCAAACTACATCAGCACCTAGGAATGGAGGCCAGTCATTTGATGAGAATTAGAGACCCCGATGTGGGGAAGAATGTTGCAAGGCTGATAACTTGAGTGGTTGTGTTAGTTCTGGGTTGTGTCGGCTTCGTTGCATGAGGTTGAGAAAATTTGCAAGGTTTATCAGCTCCAAGTCTTATGAGGTCACTCCTCATCTGTCAGGCATGCTCTCAGGGCTCCCCACTGCAACAGGCCCCTGACCCCCTTCCTCAGGTAGTCTGCAGCACCCCTGCCATTGAGCAGCACACAGTAAGCCCGAGGGCCAGTGTGTGCAGGGGGCTTCCCAGCCTAGTGTCTGTCCCCTGCCCCCCACTGCATGGCATTTGCTGCAAATCTTTTAAATCAATAAGATAAAATAAGCAGCTATGCTGGCACACTGATTTACATAACACTGGATTGGCATTATCCAGGCCAAGAATGCCCACCTGCTATTGGCTGCTTTTCTCCTAACAGTAGAACACTTGTCTAGGTCCAAGACAATCTAGGCAATTGCCTCCTGCAATGGTAACATTCTTCTTAGTAGCACCCACTGCGTCTGTGGTCTAGTTCTTCCTCCCCTCATTATATCCGCCTAGTCCAAAGTTTTCCTTCTCATTTAAAATTATATCATTTTCCACTACCCTGTCATAATAGCTATTACTTGGGAGATACATCATTATATTTACAATCAGCCTACAGTGCAGTAGTAAATATCCATTGAACATGGGCGGACACTAACTGTACTGGGTCTCACAGATACTGGGACTTATGTTGATGCCCTGTGATTTTGATCTCTTCTGTCAGCTTTCCCAGAATGTCATTCGTTCATTTAGTTAGTTATACTGGACACTGAACATGCAAATATGAAAGGCAATCTGAGATGTTATTTTTTCATAGGCCTTGAGTAAGATCTCTGACCTGGTGATAGACTTACATGACACATGAGAAAAAGTATAGGTCATCCCCAAGCTTACATTCTGAGAATCCACGTTGATAATTATGTGATTCTCTAAGTTACAAAATAAAAAGTTAGAGGCTGGTATTATGGTGTGGTGGGTTAAGCCACTGCATGCCATGTCTGCATCCCATATAGGAACTGGTTTGTCTTTGCTGCTCCTCTTCTGATCCAGCTCCCTGCCAATGGCCAGGGAAAAGCAGTGGGAATGGTCCAAACGTTTGGACCCCTGCCACCTGTGTGTGAGACTTGGGTGAAGCTCCTGGTTTCAGCCTGGCTTAGTTCTAGGCAATGCAGCTACCTGGAAAGCGAGCCGATGGATGGAAGATAGCTCTCTCCTTCTCTCTCAGTAACTGTGTTACAAATAACTACATAAATGTTATTATTAAAAAGAAATAAAACCCTAGGAGAATTAGCAGGTTGGAGGATGTAGAGAAGAGGAAGGTAGGAGAAGGTTCATATATTGAATGTATGTTATCATTGTGTCTAAATGAAGTTAAAATATTCTGAAGGTGATAGCAACTGGATGTATATTAAAGTAGTCATGCCTGGTAAGGTTGAAGACACATATTTACTCGTAATAATTGGTGAGGGAAGCATTAATTTTCTTTAGTTCCTAAACATGCACTTTCCAATCTCCTTTTCAAAAGTGATGTGAATATTTATTGCTGTAACATTGAAAACTTTATGTAAAATGATATGTCGTGCACTGTATCTAAAGGGATTGTAGTATTACTGAAAGTTTAGGAAACTCTTTATGTAATATGGTTTTGCCTAGAACATGATCTGGACATCTCAGCATGAAAGATACTGTGATTCTATACAGGACACTCTCCACTTTCATTGCAGACAAGTATCTTGAACAGTTAATGTGACTTTATAATTGTAAATATGAGTTAAGATCCCAATGTAACATATCTAAACGGAATTAAGGTGTTTTTCTTTTGATTGTACAAGTCATTTGCGAGAATTAGGAAATGTGGAAGACAAAGGGAAGTACAGTGACAGTTTATTGGTATTCCCACTATAGGAATGAAGGAAAAATTTCCCTCTGCCCTATGAACCTTTCCTGGAATAAAGTGACAGAATGAAGTAGGAGGAAAGGCATTTAAAGAAGGGGAAAGATTCACATCATGGGGCAAGGCCACACAAGTGTTTACCACAATCCCAGTTATGCAGAAACATAGGTCCCACTTTTCCTCAGGGAAGGGGAGAAGAAGGGGGCAGTGGTACAATGGCAAATGATTTTAGGGGAACTCAGTGTGCTTGTAGAACTTACTATAGGCCTGAACAAAGTCTGTTTGGCTTGCCCAGTGGACAGTGGCTTGTGTTTAAGATTGATTGATTGATTTGAAAGTCAGGGCTACAGAGAGGCAGAGACAAGGAAAGCTTGCATGTGCTAGTTCACTCTTCAGGTGGTCACAGCCTCCAGGACTGGCAGGTGAAGCCAGGAAGTTCTAGGACTCCAGGTGGGAGGCAAGTAGCTCAAGGTCTTGGGCCATCTTCTGCTGTCAGCCATCTGGGAGACCCTCATGGAGCTCCTGGCTCCTGGAACCTGGGTTTGGCCTGGCCCAATCCTAGTTGTTGGGTCCATTGGGTGAGTGAACCAGCAGAAGGAAGATCTTTTTCTGCTTCTTTCTCTGTAACTCTGCCTTTCAAGTTAAGTAAATATGTATATTTTTGGTAACTCCTATGAGCAATATTTTATGAATTTTATTCCTTTAGCAAGAAAGTGAAATTGGGAAGAAGTTTAATCTCAAGCAAGAATCACTGTGGTCAGTCAAAGAAGTGTCCATCAAAGAAGAAGCTTGCGTGAGGAAATTTTTATGTGTTCTATTTTATTTGTACGAGATCTGACGTGTAGGGAGCAACTGTCATCTGTTTCCTTCATTGTACATTCTTAGGATTAATTGTTTCTCTTTCTGCAATTCTGATCCTGTTCTTCCTTGTGCCTCCTCTGGAAATGAATGCTGTTGTTAACTGTGACAGTATGGAGTCATTCCTTGCCTCCTGTGACATCAGTAGGTACATGACCAGGAGCAAGACATTTTCAGACTCATAAAAATCAAGTTCTTAAATAATGAAGGTGAAACCTGGAGGGCAGGTGGGAGATGTGAGATATTTGTGAACTGTGGAGGTATTAGGCTACTGCTTTTTAGAAAGAGTCCCTGACAGTGCTCTGCCTGTCTCAGGAACCCCTGCTTGCTGTCTCTTCTGGTTTTCCTTTCCTTCCTGACTGCCTGTAATTTAGACCTGTTAGCACTTTCCCCTGTTATTGTTTCCAGTTTAGCAGTTTCAGCAGCAGCTGCAACAGTGGTGCTGTGTGACTGACTAGGTAGCTAATAGCAAATGTCATGAATCAGAGGTCACTGTTAGCAAGTGAAGGATGTCTGAAGGAATCCTGAGGCTGATTTTAGAACTCTTCATCTGGAGAAAGAAATGGCTTGTGAGTGAATGAGGTAACGTCTGAAAACAAAAATTGATTATTTTGAGGTATTAAAGAAATTAAAAATAAAAAAGTGCTGAGAATCCATGAATGCCTAAGTATGGTAGATGACCTGTGGAACATGTAGAATATGTAATCATCTGTGTGAGCCGTTCTAATGAGAAGCAGACAGTGCTGAGGTTTTGTATTGAGAACATATGCACGAAGGTGAGCTGTTTATTTATTAGGATAGGATACTAAATTTAAAATCCCATATGATTTGTATTCTCCTATTACAGGCCAATGTGTTGAAATGTTTCCAAAGTTATAAAGCATTTGAATTAATAATTTTGGGGATTTGAGGAAGATATGATTTGGTTCCAAATACAAAGTGCAGGCACCAAAAGCAAACTTGTGTCTCCTCAGACGTTCTAAGTTTTTGCCGTAAGTTGCTAAATAACAAGTAATTTTATTTCTCCTTTTCCATCCCTTATGACTCCATTTAAGAACGATGATGAACTTCGGGAAGATGGCGAGGAGTTTCCAAAGAAGCTGTTACTGACTGAATTTAGATCATTGGTGGTTATCTCCACTTCCAGAAATCTGTCGGATGTAAATATTGATTATGGTCAACTGAAGAATTTCAAGAAATTCAAAAAGGTAGTTCTTTCTTTAAGTGTATCACAAGAGGGCAGTGTTTGAAATGTTTTTAGAAATATTGTTAAGATTAAATGGTAATGAAAGCAGTTTATGTTCAAAATGGATGCAGTTTCTTCTACTTAAAAGCTGAGCACAACCAGTAATGAAGGCTGCAGGCATTCTATTATTTCATGCCTTTATAAAACCAAATAGAAACCCAGTCATGTATCCCTTAACAACACTGAGATACATTCTGAGGAGACAGTTTCATCATTGTGCGATACCATGGTGTAGATCATATCACCTGACTACGTATCTAGCTTATATATTAAAACTGTTTGGAACCAGTGTCAATAATGTAAGTGTATCATTGACCCACATTACTCCATGGACACTGAATGTTGCATCAGATCTGAATTCCTGCTTATTAAGGAACTGACATTACATAAACTTGATGAGCGCAACTAATGGGATATCACTGGTTCAATCAGTGCGAGTTTATTATCTGTTCTGGGGATTTGTTTCTTGATCCAGACCTAACACTAACTGGTGGCCTTTGCCCTCTGCATTTGATCAGAGGACAGTAATTATTTCAGTGTCTGCCGTAACTGACATAGTGTAGCTCTTTGTCTGTGATGTGAGCGTGTACTGTTGTCATTTCTCAGGTTGATTTGTACCTGCTATGATGCTCTAGAGGGGTCTGAACTCCGTCCGACAGGAGCAATCTCTTCTGCTTAGACGAGATCCCTCTCATATGACGCCTTTTTAGTGGTGCACTTGCTCTTTCCCAACTCACAGCTGTGGCTTGTGAATAGAAACTCAAAAGGGACGAGATTTTATTATTGATTAAGTTACCAGGGAAAAATGTGGTGTTTGCTATTGGTATGTAAATAAGTATAAAACAGTGTAAGTAGTTAAATATTTAGAAAGTAGTTTGAATATATAAAAATCATGAGAAATATTGATATGCTAAAAATTATTTTTAAGCTACAAATGGTATTCAAACCAAATTTATTTGAAATGGTACTGAATTGCCTCTAATTAAAATGAATTTGAGTTCTATCTAAATCAGTAATATGGTGGTTGTTGTGCTTTGAAAAATGCATTTGCACACAGAATGTTTTTAGTGCAAACTGTTCATTTGTAAATAGTTAAAAGGTCATTTAGAGTATGAATTGATCATTGTATTTGTTAGTTAAGTGTTAAAAACCGTATTACTTTGACTGATTAACAGGTCACGTTTCCCGGAGCAGGAAAACTGCCACACATCATTGGAGGATCAGATCTAATAGCTCATAATGCTCGAAAGAATGCGGAATTGGAAGAGTGGCTAAGGCAGGAGATGGAGGTTAGTACAAGTGAAGCCCACAAACTGAGATACACTACAGATGCAAGTTTCTTAAGATTGAGCTCTTAAAAACAACTACTTAGAACCAGAAACAAGGATAACTGGCCTGAGATCATTCAAGAAACGTGAGATCTGAAGCCTTGAGATTAATCTGTACTTTCTGGATCACTTCTATTAGAAAATTCTACTTTATTGGTATTAGTTTACAAAATGGTACATAAGCAAGTGGGTTAGTTAACATTCTGATCTAAACAGGAAAAAGTTTTCAGCCACAAAAAAGTATGGGTGTGTAGACTTCTGTAGGTTATTACAAATCTATCAGTGATAAATTTGATAGATAGCCTGCTGTTTCTAAAGCAGGAACTGTGTGTGAGTAAACATACCTGATCATTTATCATAGGGAATTTTCTTGAGTAGTGCCCATTTTGGAAACCATTAAAATATGGTGTGCCTACCAACAAGTGCACGATAGCTGCAGATCAGTGGGTGTTTCTGTGCTCACAACCACCATCCAAGTTAAGAACAAAACATTCCTAACACCAGGGCTCCAGTTTTTATTTAATCTGTTCTCTTCTGAAAGTCCAATTTGGCATCAGTTAGATTTTCTCACCTTTTTCTCCCATGCATCCTGACCACTTTTCTACATGTTTTCTTTCTTTATGTCACTGAACTTTATTTTTGGCGATATCTTCGGATCATCTCCCCATTTACAGCTTCTTTCTTCAGTTCTGGTTGGTATGTCCTCAGTCCATTGAGTTCTAATTCAGCCTAGTGTATTGTTGGATCACTGGGAGTCTGTTGCATTCTTCTGTAAATTTTCTTGTTTCCTGCTGATTCTTTTAAGTTCCTCTTTCCTTTGCCTGTGAGATCAGTACCTGGTATTTCTTGATCCTTATCTGTTTTGCCCTTTTTTCCAGAGTATCTATTTTGTATGCTCTGATTGTGATCACTTTCCTTGGAATGTTATCTGTGTGTTTTCTTTGGATTGTAGGTTCAGTTTATTTCCTCCAGAAAAATAAAGTTTGCATCTATATGCCAGTCTTGCTCACCAATACGTGACCACTTTACAGTCTCTTGTGATACTTGTTTTTGGAGCACTCAGTATGTATTTGGAGTCAGAAGCCTAAAGTAAAATTTCATTTCCTTCTTTTATCAGGTGCCAGAGTCGAGACACACACAGTGCTGTGGTCTGTCCTGTGTTTTGTAGTTTACGTTTCTTTCTCCCTTTAGTGCTGAGTTCATCCTCCCCTTGGGTTTTCTTCTGTGTCCCTGCCAACATCACAGAAAGTGTGTCATTTGTTGCCTCTCTGCTGTAAACACAGAGGGTATTGTTTGTGCCTCTGTCCAGCTCCCCTGCTCTATCTTTTGATAGTCCAATGTTTCCACTTTCTGGATGACTTGCTTGTTTGAAGTATCCCTTTTTCAGCTTGAAAGTCCGTAGGAAACAGAATATATACCATTGTCGAATGTTCTCCACTTCTTTTCCTAGAGTACTGTATAAGTGTTCTGATTTTTGAATATAGTTCTGAAGCTTCATTTTAGGAGAGTCTCTGTGAAAGCTTTTAAAATATTTTTCTTATTTATTGGTCTCTACATTTAAGGCATAACTGTCTTATTGCTATCTACTTCTACTTCTTTTGCAAATTTTTAGGCTTTATGTTATTTTTATTTGAAAGGCAGAGTTACAGAGAGAAGGAGAGACAGAGAAGGATGTTCTTCCATCTGCTGGTTCATTCTCCAAATGGCCACAACATCCATAGCTAAGTGATATGAAGACATGGGCCCAAGAACAGGTCTGGAGATGCAGGATATGATTAGGAAGGTGACAGGAAGCCAGGTTCTCCAGGGATTTGCACCTTGTAAGGGTCAGACTCAGTCACTGAAGGGTTTTGGATGGCAAATGAAGGGATCAGAGGCGGGTTTGAGGAAATGCCCTCAGCACATGGTTTTTCTGTTTTAATGTGTTAGAAGCCTGAGGACTTTAGCATGAAAAGTACTGCCTGGCTGGGGTAGTTCAGCAGCCACTTCAGCATGCTCAGCTGGGACTAAACGGAAGGAGCCCATTTGCTGCTGGGGAAGCACCCCCGTCTCAGGCTCAGGAGTGGTCTTGTGTCAGTGCACTGGAATTCCATGTAGTAGAAGGGTTCTGCTGGAAAGATCAATTAAAAACTCAACAAACTAATAATATGTGTGGGACACCTGTAGAAGGCAGGTCGGGTAGAATTGTTCTGTTCAAGCACTGGGGCAATGATAGTCTCAGTGTGAAGTGAAAACAAATGATTTGTGGAGGGGGAGATGGTCGGGAGGCCAGAGCTCACTGTGACGCGTCAGCCTGGATATTCATGTCCTTAATATTCACCCCTGAGCAAATGTTTGAAAGTGTGTTCATTTCAACAGGTGCAAATTCAGCACGCCAAGGAAGAATCGCTTGCTGATGATCTCTTTAGGTAAGGTTTAATTCAGCTTTCTTAAACTTTGCATTGTTATTTATATAGATTCCTTTTTGTTGTTCTGCCCTTTTGGACAAATAGGCCCTTCACTACGGGAATGTTTTATTTTTAGGATACCTATTTCCTTGTACTATTTGAGCACCTCTCAGTTGGGCTTATTGGGTACAGCTTTCAAATTTGGGTCCATGCAGTTGTGCTGTAACACAAGGTAGTTAACATCCGTATTGGCTCATGCAGGGAAAAGGAGGCTTCCTGAGCTAGCTGAACTTGACCACTTTCTGAGATTTATTTTCAACTCTTCAGTAGACTTATTAATGAAAGGGGCTTTACATTAAAACAAAATGACAGACATTAACTTTAATTGGCACATAGATAAAAACAAAGAAAAATAGATTGGAGTTTTCAAAGTTTGTGGGAGGTTTTAGAGGAGTGTAATGAGTGTTGAAAATGTAATAGGCCAAACAAGTCTTAGTTGACGCTCAAATACTAAACAGAAGAGAAACACAGTGTGAGGGTGCATTTTCCTAATTTTTTTTTTCTCTAATCGTAAAGACAGAAGAAAGTCATGTACTTTTCACAGTCAGTTTGGTTGATTCTCTAATTTTGGAAATACAATCCACTTTTTTTAGATGAGAATGCCTTTTATACTGGTTTAATACTGATTTCTTCAGGATTAAATGCGACTGTCAGGTTGCCCAATTATATTTGTTTAATTGCTGTAGCAGAAACTTTTCTACAGTTATAATTCTATTTGGGGTTCATTCTGTTCTGTTGTGCAAATGGTATGCTTTAATTTCTGAGTGCAGGTGTGTGGGATCCATTCCAAGCCCTACTGAAAGAAGTATAAACATACCGTGACTTTTAAACTATTGTTTTAATTATTTTAGTGCTTTATAACATTTTTTGTTAATGATTTGTTTCAGTTTACAATATATTCATAAAAGCAACATCAAAGGCATAAATGAAAATGAACTGCCAGTCCTTTAATAAAGGATGAAATTGGCATTTCCATCCTGTTGGCTATTGTGTGTGTCTTAAGCTTTCAAAGTAAATGATGATCCCTTACTTTAACATTCTTTAATGCCAATTCTTTCCTTGCAGATATAATCCTAATGCAAAAAGAAGAAGATAACTGAAGGTTTTAAAAAGAAGCTGTGAGGAACGATTTCTAGCAAACACTTCACGCTAACTGGGTTATATACATTTAGTATATAGAAGAAATTTAAGTCACAAGTATTTTATGGCCTAAGTTTGTTTAATAAAATGGACAAAACTCTGTTCCTTTCTTGTGTAACTCTGCTGCAGTCCTCATTATTTGATTCCCCTCAGGAAAAAAGAGAGAGAGAGAGAGAAATCCATGATACCATGCCCTTTGTGTGCAGAGTATTAATACTTATTCAAATTCCTGCGCATGTAATATTTTCAGTAATTTTCTACACAAGTGAGAGCATAATGTTTACTGTGTTCTGCACTTTGCCCGTTTCCATTTAGTAGTTTATATGACCATACGCTTATTTGTATAATTTTTACTCTTGTTTGTTTGTTTTCCATCTTGCTGTCATGTTTAACTGAAGGGACCCAGATGAAATGGCTATTCTAGTAGTAGGGACTGAGGATTGTATGGAAATCTCCAACAAGCATGTGCTGGCCACAGGGAAAACCCAGCAAAGTATGAATAATGAAAAACATTGCACAGAGACTAGCCTCAGGTGACTGGAAAAGGAAGACAAGAAATACTGAATGTTTGGAAACTAAATGACACAGTCAATAAGTAATCGATGGGTCAAGTTAGAAATTACAGTGTGGATGGGAATACATTAATATCTGAATGATGATGACAGTGTCGGAGCAGAAGTTGTGGAGACAGCCAGCCCAGTGGTCGGGTGGAGCTTCAGAGCCTCGAGTGCATTCATGAAGAAAAGTAAAAATCACTCCTGACACATCATTACCAAGAAATTAGACGAAGAGCAGCAAATTAAGCCCCCTCAAGGAAGGACATTGAAATGATAAAGGCTGAAGGGTTAGGTGCAAAACCAAATTTGGTTCTTTGGAAACCGTGGATTAAAGTTGAAAAACTGGGGCCAGTGTTGTGGTGCAGGAGATGAAGCCATTCCTTGCAACAGTAGCACATGCTCATCCTGTGTTAGGGCACTGCTTTGAGTTTCCACGGGTCTGTTTCCAAGCCAGCTTGCTGTTGATGTGCCTGGGAAAGCAGCAGGTGAAGCCAAGACCCTGGGCCCTGTCACCCACGTAGAAGACCCCGGGGGAGTTTCTGCTGCTGCCTGGTCTGGCTCAGTCTTGGCTTGTTGCAGGCATTTGGGGAGTGAACCAATAAATGGAAAAATCTTTGGTTCTCTCTCTCTTCCTCTCTTATTCTGATCCTCAAGTAGATGGAAGTAAACAGATAAACATTAAAATACATAAGGAGATGGAAGTGACACAACTTGGTGAGTGTGTGATAATGAAATTCTCCTTCTCCATGGGTTGGAATAAGTCAGGCAACTCCTCTGGAAAAACTTAGCTGTGTCAGCTAAAGCTACTGCCGCCCCCTCCAGCAACTAGACATGCACCTGCCAGAAGTGAGAGCATGTGTGTGCCAGAGACCACAGGGCTGTGCATTGCAGTAATTCCTCCACATGAGGGGAAAACGTAACTCCATCAACAGGAGAAGAGGTGAATTGTAGTGTATCCACACAGGCGTGGAGAGGCTGACTCCTGTTTAAGGATGTCATGTCTATTTAACGATGAGGTCAAGAAGCCATTTGTATTGATTTTTTTTTTAAGTGAGCAAGACTAATCTGTCGATCACTTGGTACTCTGAGGTGGTAAAGTAGAAGAGCTGCATTCTGGGATCTGAGGAATTTCATATCAGGCGGCACAGGTGCCGACAGCTCCAAGTGAGTTTCCAAAGGAGCCAGGGGCGTGGGCCCTTGTGTAAGTGAGCAGCTCTAGTTTACTACAAAGGAGGAAACACTCCATCAAAGGAAATTTCTGCATGCTGTCAAATGGGCTGCACGATCAGGGTAAGAAAACAACAGATGAATAAATATATATATACAGTGTGTCTAGGAAATAGATATAATAAGGCTCATTAAGTAGAAGTCCGGTAGCCTTTTGCATGCACCTGGAATGCTTCCTGACACCTGCAGTCAAGGAGGGGAGCTGACCAGATGTTGACATTCCCCAGCAGCAACTTGACAGGTGCAGTAAGAGCTTTACTTGGCTTGTGGCTGTAGGGAACTCAAGTCCAAGATCAGGCAGTCCCATGGTTTGGCCTCCCACAAGGGTAGTAGATGGCCCAGGGAAGACTGCAGGGGGAGCCAGGCAGCCAAGCCAGTGCCTGGAACCCACTCTGCAACAAGCACTACAGAGGGCCTTCAGCCCTCCCACGAGGCCCCACCCTCTAAGGGCTCCTCCAGGTCACCTTAGCATCACCCCCTGGTCCAAGCCTGTGCACATGGGGCCTGGGGACAGTGTGTGAGGTAAGAAGAGTGGAAAGGAAAGGCAGCAGTTGTTAGACCTGGAGCAGGAGGTGCTGATTCTTGTCCAGCATGGTCCTTTGGTGAGGTTTCACTGTTGTATCCTGATAATTTGTGTATTAAAAAAAAATGTGGATATCTTATTTTTTTAAAAAAAAGCACTTTAAAGTTGTCTATAAATGTGTGAGGATATTCAGAGAAGTGTCCAGAAAGCCATTTGATCATCAACTATGGACCATGATGTAATGGTTCATCTCCAGTCTGTCCCCCAAGGGCCTCTGTAAAGGTACGGGGGTGGAGGGGAGGGGAGGATGGTGTGTGTGTGTGTGATGGACACACCTGTGTATGGTGTGTGAGTGAAATGGACATACCCGTGCCCCCACCACCTTCATCCACTAATTATCTGCATCACTGCTCTTCCCCTGGCCCTGCTCTCCTCCGCACACTGTCTGCTGACTGCCTAGCCCCTGACTGCATAACTAGGGAGTCGACTCAAGTGGCCCGGACCAGGCTGACACAATTGCCCCACCCCATAAGCTTGCTCTGTGGCACCACCTTTGCCCCTTCTCCCACACCAATTGGTAGATGAGGTGCCAGGCTTCTGACTTCAGATTTGCTCAGCTCTAGCCATTGTGAACCAGCAGATGGAACATCTTTGCCTCTGTCTTAACGTCTTGTCTTTGATCTCTGTATCTGTCTTTCCTTTTCTCCGTAAATCCACATTTTCATTAAAAATAAATAA
This sequence comes from Ochotona curzoniae, assembly GCF_017591425.1. Lineage (NCBI taxonomy): Eukaryota > Metazoa > Chordata > Mammalia > Lagomorpha > Ochotonidae > Ochotona > Ochotona curzoniae. The sequence goes on from NW_024466887.1 coordinate 51,409, forward strand.
ATCTAAAAAGAAAAAAAAGTTAGAGAAATCTTTCATGTGCTGGTTAACTTCCCAGATGCCTCTAACAGCCCGGGCTGGGCCAGGAGTCAGAGACTTCTTCCTGCTCGCCCATGTGGCTCAGGAGCCCAAACACATGGCCCACCCTTGTTGCTTTCCCAGGCCATAAATGGGAAGCTGAATTGGAAGTGGACAGCCAGGGCATGCATTGGTGCCCATTTGGCATGTTAATGTCACAGGCCATACCTTAAAACGCCATGACCCCCTCCTTCTGTTCTGCCCCTTCTTGCTGAGCCCCAGGAACAGCATTAGCTGGGGCTTCAAGGTTTCCTTAGCTCCCTGTGCACATCGTGATCTCCCTAAGCCCCACCCCAGGGAGTGGGACGCCCTCACACCTTCCTGAATCCTTCCCCAGAAAAATAGGAGATCCCCCCCCCAAATAATCTCAACTCCACAAGGGGCCAGAGGTCCCGTAGCAAGCCAGGACATCACATCAGGTCTGGTTTTGCAGGTTGTCAGGTGGCTTGGTGTACCCTGCTAGAATGGGCAGCAGTGGGAACCAAAGGATAGTCGGGACTCTGTGCCTGCCACCCCGACTGGTTATGCCCATGAACAGGGAGGCACTTCTGAAAGCAGAAGTGAGATTGAGGGACTCGTGCCTGACTTACCTGAACATGGTTTGAGCAGGTGGCTAGCTGCCTACAAGGGCCTGGGCCGGTATCCAGCCCAGATGGAGAGATCCATGGAGCAGGTGCACAGTGGAACTATGAGCCCCCCCCACCCCCCAAAGGCCCCCCCCCCACTGCCCCAGTCCACAGCTTCTGGGCCATGGATTGTGCCCGGGAAGCACCGCCCCCCCCCCCCGGAGTGTCTGGGCTCCTGGCACCTTGCCGCAAGAAGACAACTGTGCTTTGGCAGTGGGGTGTGCTCCATCTCTTCGTTCTACTTCATCAAGGCTACAGGGTGTGGCACCCCAGCCTGTTGTGGCCAAGGGGGTCTGAACTATACTGCTCTGCCCTGGCAGGTGAGTCACAGGCAGAAGAGGGGTGCTGAGCTGGGCTGCTGTGCCCTGGCAGGTGGAGCATGGGCAGAGGAGCGCTGAACTGGGCTGCTTTGCACAGGCAGGTGGGTTACTGCCAAATGGGAGCTGTGCAACTACAGCTGCAGCTGCACAAACATGTAGGTGTTCCCCATGCACTGCATCCAGCCTCTCTATAACACCACACAACAACAATGCAATACAACTACAACCACAACCACAACCAGCCCAAGAGCTGTTGGGGCTGCAACTGGGAACTGTGCCCTGGTCACTGGTGTGCTGACCCGTGGTTTCAGGTAAGTCCCCAGCCCCAGGCTCTGGCAGGGGGTTCCCACCTGGCCATGGCCCATGGAGTCATTGGTCACCCATGGGGCAGCATCCATTCACATGCACAGTTGGTGCTACACAGGTGTACATGGTAGCACGTATGAGATCCCTGCCCTGAGAGAGACCCCCTCCTTGGTTAGCGCTATTGGGGTCTGGAATTGCAGGAGGTTGAGGGGGGCAACAGATGGGCAGGGCCACTGTGAATGAGGAAGACCCTGAGCTCATTTCAGAACACAAGATAAGCCTGCAAAGAGCTCAGAGCATGGAAGGCAAAGGGGCACGGCCTTGTGCTGCAAGGGAGTAATGAAGGTGGGCAGGTGGCGGTGGACTACAGAGATGCTCCAGGAGGCATAGGCCAAGCTGACAGCTGATGTGCAGGGGCCCCAAGACCAGTCTCAGGCTCCTTGATCTCCACTGGGACTCTCTGGCATCCTCCTCCCCGTCAGGTGTTTGATACGGAAAGACCATGGATCAGCAAAGGGAAAAGCAGGTGGAGTGAGGCGAGTGGGAAGTGGACCCAGCTTGCAGGTGTTCCCTCCCACAGGGAGGGACTTACACAGGGCCACCACAAATAGTTCCTGGAATGTGGAATGCTGTGCAAAAGGGGGGATTTTATTCATCTTACATGAAAACTGCCTATTTTGAGAATACATGCTCTGGTTTCAACATCTTAGGGGGCCAAATAACTTGTCTTTTAAATTCCGCTTTCCGTGAGCTTTCTGAAATGTGGCATTCTTGAAGCAGTCACGTGTGGCAACACTTGTGGAGTGCTGCTCTGCAGAGCCTGGGAGTCCAGGTGTGCACTAGGAGAATCACAACTTTACCATGGATGGTCTTGCTGGCTGAAACCACAGGACAACTGCAAAAGCAGAAAGCCTTCATGCCAGGGAACCACCTCGGGTCAGTCCTGGAAACAGCCCCTTTCTGGGATTATGCCAGATGGGAGCCCCCCAGGCCTGCTGAGTCCACTCATCCCATACTTATGGCCCGTCTCCATCCTAGGGAGGCTGAGGGTGTGGGAGTGCTGAAGGGCCAGACTTGAAAGGTGGGGTTCCCTTTCCAGCCCAAGGCTCCTGGCGTGGGTTGGTGATCTCCTGCAGCCCCCCCCACACACACACAGGGCAACTCCCCCTGGCATGTGGCCCCTCCAGCAGATGTGTACAAGGGGCCTCACAAAGTCCCTGGAAGATACCAATTATAAAAAACCTGTGCAGGAATTTCAGAAATTTTTTACACCAAAGCAAGTTTATATGCACTTCAATTTTCCACAAACTTTTTTTGTTTGTTTTTTTTTCCTTCTTTTTAGGAAATGCTTTATTTCAGTACTTTTCTCCTACTTCACATTTACAAGTTGTGTTGTTTATGTGGGTATGCATTATGCATGGCTGTATTCACACATGCTAGGTTAACACTTTCGAAGTGCTCTTGTTTTAGTCTGTTTTTCCATTGCTATACTGAAATATTTGAGGCTGTGTACATTATAAAGAAAATGGGTGGGGTTTTTTGTTTGTTTCTTTAGATTTTAGTTTTTATAAGGTAGAGTTAGAGAAAGGAAGAGGGTCACAATGGCCAGGGCTGAGTCAGGCTGAAGCTGAGAGCCAGGAGCTTCAGCCAGGTGTCTCCTGTGGGTGCAGGGGCCCAAGTCCTTGGGCCACCTTGGGCTGTTCTCCTGGGCACTTTAGGGAGCTGGAATGGATGTGCGGAAGCCAGCAGTGGAGCTGGCACCCATATGGGATGCAAGTATAGGCAGCATCAACTTAACCTGCTTTGGGACAGTGTCAAACTCAGAAAAGAAATACATTCCGTTCACAATTCTGGAGGCGCAAGGCCTGCTGCAGACATCAACCTGACTCTGGGGAGGGTCTCCTGGCAGGTGGCATCACAGCCCCAGTGTTTACCTACAGAGAAGGAAGCTGAGAGAGAGATGGGGAGGGAACAGCAGCAACCTCCCAAGAGCAACCAGCCTTGAAAGATGCCTCCATTATCACCACACTGAAGACCAAGTGTCCTGCCTGTGGCTCCCACAAGCACCAGGCCACAGGCAGGCATCACACACCTGTGTTTAACAGCCATCGCTCAGAGGTGGACACGTGTGTCCTTTGGAGTCCCAGGAGGTTGGGGTGGCCACCAAGATGGGCAAGCTCTAACCTGCACTCTGCCCCTGGAGCCCACCCAGTCTCTTTTGTGTCACATTCAGAGGAGGTAAGGCAGGACTTTCATGGCCTCTTCTCTCTCCAAGCTGAGGACCCTGTCTGAGAGATAAGCCCTGAACAGGGATTCTGCCTGTGACCTGTGGCAATGGCATCCAGAAGTGGCCAGTGCTTTGCCACATCTCAGAAGACAACTTTGGCATCTGCTGGGAGGAGCGGCCCCAAGAGAGCAAGAACCTGCAGGCTTGGCCCTGCCCCCGTAAGACTCTCCTGTTCTGTCCCACCCAGCCACCCCCAACCCCAGAAGCAGGCAGCAGCTGAAGGCAAGGGCGCTGCACATTGGTTCAGGATTCAGAGGGTGCTCCTGGCTCAGGGTTTCTCAGGGTGTGGGGGTCGCGGGTGCCTGTGCTATGGTCCTTGGGGTACTGGCGGCTGAGCGCAGAACAAGCTCTCCTGATGTATGCACCCAAATGCCCGGCCTGACACAGCCACCACGGACCCCAGCCTCAAGTACTAGGCCACCACGAGCTGAGACCTGCACACTTCAGTCCAGGAAAGCCCATTGCCTGCCCCTTTCCAACAGCTTTATTCCTTCAAGCACTGGGCTCCTCAGAGAATGTTCGATTTCAGCCGGGGTGTCCCTGAGGACTGGTCCCGCTGTGTGGAGGAGACATCCCAGAAACCTGGGGTTTCCTTTCCTGGGGACTGCATCCAGGCACCCTCTGGGAACCTGGACATGGATGTGGAGAGGCCATGCCTCGCTCCTCATCCATCTGCTTCTCTTGGGCTTGGGTCCTGAGAGCCACTGCCAGGTGCCTCAGGCCCTTGGGTTTGGGCATTGGAGCACAGGAGAATGGGGTCCAGTGAGGGCTTGGGGGTTAGGGCGGAGAAGTGAAGGGCCTGGTATCCGCTTCTGCCAAGAATCCCTTGCCCAGCCCCACTGTTAGACTTTGGATGAGTGAGTCTCAGGCACCTGACCCAGGATTCCTGCTTGCAAGCCACTGTGCTGCATCTCTAGGCACTGCACCAGGCTCTCAGCTGTGTTGTCAGTGCAGGAGAGGGCAGGGCAGAGAAAGGCATCCACTAGAACTCCTCCCCTATAGAATCATCCTGGCAGGCTCTTGTGGTGTGCTGTAGCTGGTGAAGCACCACCTGGGAGGCTGACATTCCATAGGGGCTCCAGTTCCAGGCCCAGTTAATTCATTTCCAGGCTACCTCTCTGCTAATGTGCCTGGGAAGGCAGAGGAAGATGGCTCAAGGCCTCGGACCCCTGAACCCATGACAGAAACCTGGAAGAAGCTTCTGGCTCCTGGCTCTGGGCTGGCCTGTTCCCACACTTGCAGCCATTTGGAGAGTGAGCCAGTGGATGGAAGCTCTGTCTCTCCTTCGTGCTCTCACTGTAACTCTGTCTTTCGAATGAATAAACACATTCTTTTCAAAAGTACAATGGTGTTGAACTTCCTCTGTCCCTCACTTATGCTACACATACAAGGACGTGCATCAATTTCAAAAGTTTGGAAAAGTTTGGAAAACATTTTAATCTTTTTTCTAAAAGTTTAAGAAGGAGAAGCCTCTACATCTACATGGAACCATTTGAATATGGGGTACAAAGCAGGGGCTGGAGGGGAAGAAGAGAGTCTCTTAGAAGCCCTACTTTAAAGGAGGGGCACCCCTCCCCCTCTATCCACCCATGACCCCAGAGAGTACAGATTTGGTGCCCAAGTGCCAGGTTGCTGGCTGTACTGGACCCTGATTCTTGGACATCTTTCCCCACCGCCCTTCCTGCCGCCCTGGAGGCAAGGGCACTGTCACCTCACCAGACCACAGAGCCCAGGACAGCATCCCAGGCACAGACACAAACAACCTGCACCTCTTGTGCCACTGTCACTGAAGACTCTGCACACTGTGGTTGGCAGCACCCATCCTACTGGGCAGTTCCTCGCCTCCTGGGGCTGCATCTCCCTGGGACAGGATTTTGTTCTGAGGCCCCGCAGCCTGCCCTGCACTGGGGCAGTCCCAGTGCAGGAGAAGGACAGGAGGCCGCCTTCCATGAAGCTGGAGAGAAGGGGAGATGGCTGGGTGAGGACATGAGGCTGTCACAGACAGTGGGGAAGCAAACTGGTGAATCGAGGGCATAGGGGTGGTGGCCCATAGCAAAAGAAAAAGTGGGGGGAGGAGCGGGTGAGTGAGGTAAGTGTCCAAAGTCATTCAAGATGTGGTGGAGACCAAGCAACACTGTGAGGAATCAGCTGGGCGTGAGCACTTGTAGGACCATCTTATCAGGCATCAGAACACGCAGGCAGTGGTGTGGAATGGGGTCGCTGCAGCAGATGTCCGGAGCGAAGCCAAGTGCCAGCTCATGGCAGCTGTGTCCTGAAGAGGCCTCCTCACGTCACGTATCTCCTCCGGCTGTCAGCGTAGTCATCTGAAAGGGAGAGACTGTACTGAGTGCACAAGAAGATATCAGAGAGGTTGTGAGCACAAAGTGGGGGCCGTACCAGGGCCACGGCAAGGCATCCAACTCCCCACCAGGGTAGTCCCTGTGAGGAGATCACGCCCGCCATGTGCACGCATGTGCAAGACTAATGCTGTCCATGAAGCTGGTGGACAGGAGACAGCTGGGAGAGGACATAGTGGCTGTCACAGACAGTAGGACAGCAGACCTGACTCAGAGGGCACAGTGGCTAAACAGAAGGGTGCAGGTATCTAGGATAAGGGACACAATTGGGACCTAGAGGGGTTCAAATCATGACATGGCATCATGGGCACACTAAACACAGTGGGAGAAATCAGCCAGCGCTGAGAATTTATGTGGTATCTTGTTCAGGCATCAGAACACGTCAGCATGCGCCGGCATGAGATGGGGTCACTGCAGATGTCCGGAGCAAAGCCAGGTGCTGCTGGCCAGGGCCAGCTCACAGCAGCCATGTCCTGAAGAGGCCTCCTCGATTCGCGTATCTCATCTGGCTGTCAACGTAGTTGTCTGAAAGGGAGAGAGACAACACTGAGTGCACAGAGAAGGTATCAGAGCGGTTGTGAATCACAAAGCCGGGGCAGCACCAGGGGCCACAGGCTAGGCTTCCAGTGCCTCCCCAGGGCAGTCCCCTGTTAGGAGAGACATGCCCACACAAGTGCCCACATGCCCAGGACTGATGTCTGCGTGAGCAGCTCCCTCAATGAGGAGCCAGGGATCTCACCTCAGGGAAAGCAGCACGAGACAAGAACCCCAGACCTGCAGTGTC